>NW_024058069.1:0-50000 GCF_016432855.1 Salvelinus namaycush
CTGTTCTCCTTAGCCAACTGAATTCATAGTTGATCCGTTGTTGCATTTGGCATGGTTTTTCCCAGTGGATTTTATTGCAAATATGCAATTGAATTTATCTGGGTGTACATTTTGCCCAGATAAGACAGTGCATTATGTTATTTGGTTAGATGGCTTGGTTGGTTGGGGCTTGATGCTGGAAACACAGTGAGTTGTGTGTTGATGTGGTGTTTGATTCCTGTGTGGGCCATGTGTACTGAATCACTGAGCTTGCTATAATGCTATAGGTCAGCCTAGATAAAAGCATCATCAGCTGAATTATCATAGTACTTCCTGTGAGGAAGGGATGTGGAAGTTCGTTTTGGTTAAAGAGGATGCAGCTCGGCTGAAAGGATGAAAGGGCTGAGGGGTTCCTCTGGGATGTCAACCAGTACTCATCTTCTTCTCCCTTTCTCCCTTTCTCCCTCCTCCCCCCTTCACACCTCCCTCCCTCCCTCCCTCCCTCCCTCCCTCCCTCCCTCCCTCCCTCCCTCCCTCCCTCCCTCCCTCCCTCCCTCCCTCCCTCCCTCCCTCCCTCCCTCCCGTCCTCTCTGTCTCTGACCTGGATTTCCATGTAAGCCACCTTTATCTCTCTAAAGGGTGATGTTACTTTAAAACTCAGAATCCACATCTACAGACATTCATCTGTAAAAAAAAAAAAAAAACACTGCTTCATACAGGCAGCCACTCAGTGTGTAACAAAACTGTGCACGTAAGAACGAACAGAACAGATTAGTAGAGAGAGAGAGAGAGAGAGAGAGAGAGAGAGAGGCAGAGAGAGAGAAAGATAGAGAGAGAGGCAGAGAGAGAAACAGAGAGAGAGAGAAAGAGAGAGGCAGAGAGAGAGAAAGATAGAGGGAGAGAAACAGAGAGAGAGAGAGAGAGAGAGAGAGAGAGAGAGAGAGAGAGAGAGAGAGAGAGAGAGAGAGAGAGAAAGATAGAGGGAGAGAAACAGAGAGAGAGGCAGAGAGAGAAACAGAGAGAGAGACAGAGAGAGAGAAAGATAGAGGGAGAGAAACAGAGAGAGAGCGAGAGAGAGGACTGACGTCATGCCAACTCCCTGTAGCTATAAGAACATTCTCATTTCATTTCACGGAGGAGAGAGAATTGGCTTGCAGGGCAGGAGCATAAGCATGGCTCTCCTCTCATCCTCTCATCCTCTCCTCTCATCCTCTATTCTTCTCCTCTCATCCTCTATTCCTCTCCTCTCATCCTCTATTCTTCTCCTCTCATCCTCTATTCTTCTCCTCTCATCCTCTCATCCTCTCCTCTCATCCTCTATTCCTCTCCTCTCATCCTCTATTCCCCTCCTCTCATCCTATATTCCTCTCCTCTCATCCTCTATTCCTCTCCTCTCATCCTCTATTCTTCTCCTCTCATCCTCTATTCTTCTCCTCTCGTCCTTTCATACTCTCCTCTCATCCTCTATTCCTCTCCTCTCATCCTTTCATACTCTCCTCTCGTCCTCTATTCCTCTCCTCTCATCCTATATTCCTCTCCTCTCATCCTCTATTTCTCTCCTCTCATCCTCTATTCCTCTCCTCTCATCCTATATTCCTCTCCTCTCATCCTCTATTCCTCTCCTCTCATCCTTTCATACTCTCCTCTCATCCTCTATTCCTCTCCTCTCATCCTCTACTCTCATCCTCTATTCCTCTACTCTCTTCCTCTCATCCTCTCCTCTCTTCCTCTCATCCTCTCCTCTCTTCCTCTCCTCTCTTCCTCTCATCCTCTCCTCTCTTCCTCTCCTCTCTTCCTCTCATCCTCTCCTCTCATCCTCTCCTCTCATCCTCTCCTCTCTTCCTCTCATCCTCTCCTCTCTTCCTCTCCTCTCTTCCTCTCATCCTCTCCTCTCTTCCTCTACTCTCTTACTCTCATCCTCTCCTCTCATCCTCTATTCCTCTCCTCTCATCCTATACTCTCATCCTCTACTCTCATCCTCTATTCCTCTCCTCTCATCCTATACTCTCATCCTCTACTCTCATCCTCTATTCCTCTCCTCTCATCCTATACTCTCATCCTCTCCTCTCATCCTCTATTCCTCTCCTCTCATCCTATACTCTCATCCTCTACTCTCATCCTCTCCTACAAAACGGCTGCACGGTCGACACATTTAGATGAAATGAAAACTGCCAAAAATATGATCTCTCTCCCTCCCTCCCTCTCTCGCTCTCTCCCTCTCTCCCTCTCTCCAATCTCCTTCATTCTCCCGTATCTCTCTCTCTCTCTCTCTCTCTCTCTCTCGCTCTCTCTCTATCTCTCTCTTTCCCCTCTTCCTCATTACTAGAGTTCCTCTCTGTCTCCTCTAACAACAGACAGGTTGGTGGTACTAGAGTCCTCTCTGTCTCCTCTAACAACAGACAGGTTGGTGGTATTAGAGTTCCTCTCTGTCTCCTCTAACAACAGACAGGTTGGTGGTACTAGAGTTCCTCTCTGTCTCCTCTAACAACAGACAGGTTGGTGGTACTAGAGTCCTCTCTGTCTCCTCTAACAACAGACAGGTTGGTGGTACTAGAGTCCTCTCTGTCTCCTCTAACAACAGACAGGTTGGTGGTATTAGAGTTCCTCTCTGTCTCCTCTAACAACAGACAGGTTGGTGGTATTAGAGTTCCTCTCTGTCTCCTCTAACAACAGACAGGTTGGTGGTACTAGAGTCCTCTCTGTCTCCTCTAACAACAGACAGGTTGGTGGTATTAGAGTCCTCTCTGTCTCCTCTAACAACAGACAGGTTGGTGGTACTAGAGTTCCTCTCTGTCTCCTCTAACAACAGACAGGTTGGTGGTATTAGAGTCCTCTCTGTCTCCTCTAACAACAGACAGGTTGGTGGTATTAGAGTCCTCTCTGTCTCCTCTAACAACAGACAGGTTGGTGGTACTAGAGTTCCTCTCTGTCTCCTCTAACAACAGACAGGTTGGTGGTATTAGAGTCCTCTCTGTCTCCTCTAACAACAGACAGGTTGGTGGTACTAGAGTTCCTCTCTGTCTCCTCTAACAACAGACAGGTTGGTGGTACTAGAGTCCTCTCTGTCTCCTCTAACAACAGACAGGTTGGTGGTATTAGAGTTCCTCTCTGTCTCCTCTAACAACAGACAGGTTGGTGGTACTAGAGTTCCTCTCTGTCTCCTCTAACAACAGACAGGTTGGTGGTATTAGAGTCCTCTCTGTCTCCTCTAACAACAGACAGGTTGGTGGTACTAGAGTTCCTCTCTGTCTCCTCTAACAACAGACAGGTTGGTGGTACTAGAGTTCCTCTCTGTCTCCTCTAACAACAGACAGGTTGGTGGTACTAGAGTTCCTCTCTGTCTCCTCTAACAACAGACAGGTTGGTGGTACTAGAGTCCTCTCTGTCTCCTCTAACAACAGACAGGTTGGTGGTACTAGAGTTCCTCTCTGTCTCCTCTAACAACAGACAGGTTGGTGGTACTAGAGTTCCTCTCTGTCTCCTCTAACAACAGACAGGTTGGTGGTACTAGAGTTCCTCTCTGTCTCCTCAAACAACAGACAGGTTTGTTGTATTAGAGTTCCTCTCTGTCTCCTCTAACAACAGACAGGTTGGTGGTACTAGAGGTCCTCTCTGTCTCCTCTAACAACATACAGGTTGGTGGTACTAGAGTTCCTCTCTGTCTCCTCTAACAACAGACAGGTTGGTGGTATTAGAGTTCCTCTCTGTCTCCTCTAACAACAGACAGGTTGGTGGTATTAGAGTCCTCTCTGTCTCCTCTAACAACAGACAGGTTGGTGGTACTAGAGTCCTCTCTGTCTCCTCTAACAACAGACAGGTTGGTGGTACTAGAGTTCCTCTCTGTCTCCTCTAACAACAGACAGGTTGGTGGTACTAGAGTTCCTCTCTGTCTCCTCTAACAATAGACAGGTTGGTGGTACTAGAGTCCTCTCTGTCTCCTCTAACAACAGACAGGTTGGTGGTACTAGAGTTCCTCTCTGTCTCCTCTAACAACAGACAGGTTGGTGGTACTAGAGTTCCTCTCTGTCTCCTCTAACAACAGACAGGTTGGTGGTATTAGAGTTCCTCTCTGTCTCCTCTAACAACAGACAGGTTGGTGGTACTAGAGTTCCTCTCTGTCTCCTCTAACAACAGACAGGTTGGTGGTACTAGAGTTCCTCTCTGTCTCCTCTAACAACAGACAGGTTGGTGGTATTAGAGTTCCTCTCTGTCTCCTCTAACAACAGACAGGTTGGTGGTATTAGAGTTCCTCTCTGTCTCCTCTAACAACAGACAGGTTGGTGGTACTAGAGTTCCTCTCTGTCTCCTCTAACAACAGACAGGTTGGTGGTACTAGAGTCCTCTCTGTCTCCTCTAACAACAGACAGGTTGGTGGTACTAGAGTTCCTCTCTGTCTCCTCTAACAACAGACAGGTTGGTGGTACTAGAGTTCCTCTCTGTCTCCTCTAACAACAGACAGGTTGGTGGTACTAGAGTCCTCTCTGTCTCCTCTAACAACAGACAGGTTGGTGGTACTAGAGTTCCTCTCTGTCTCCTCTAACAACAGACAGGTTGGTGGTATTAGAGTCCTCTCTGTCTCCTCTAACAACAGACAGGTTGGTGGTACTAGAGTTCCTCTCTGTCTCCTCTAACAACAGACAGGTTGGTGGTACTAGAGTTCCTCTCTGTCTCCTCTAACAACAGACAGGTTGGTGGTATTAGAGTCCTCTCTGTCTCCTCTAACAACAGACAGGTTGATGGTACTAGAGTTCCTCTCTGTCTCCTCTAACAACAGACAGGTTGGTGGTACTAGAGTTCCTCTCTGTCTCCTCTAACAACAGACAGGTTGGTGGTACTAGAGTTCCTCTCTGTCTCCTCTAACAACAGACAGGTTCGTTGTATTAGAGTTCCTCTCTGTCTCCTCTAACAACAGACAGGTTGGTGGTATTAGAGTCCTCTCTGTCTCCTCTAACAACAGACAGGTTGGTGGTACTAGAGTTCCTCTCTGTCTCCTCTAACAACAGACAGGTTGGTGGTACTAGAGTTCCTCTCTGTCTCCTCTAACAACAGACAGGTTGGTGGTATTAGAGGTCCTCTCTGTCTCCTCTAACAACAGACAGGTTGGTGGTACTAGAGTTCCTCTCTGTCTCCTCTAACAACAGACAGGTTGGTGGTACTAGAGTTCCTCTCTGTCTCCTCTAACAACAGACAGGTTGGTGGTACTAGAGTTCCTCTCTGTCTCCTCTAACAACAGACAGGTTGGTGGTACTAGAGTTCCTCTCTGTCTCCTCTAACAACAGACAGGTTGGTGGTACTAGAGTTCCTCTCTGTCTCCTCTAACAACAGACAGGTTGGTGGTACTAGAGTCCTCTCTGTCTCCTCTAACAACAGACAGGTTGGTGGTACTAGAGTTCCTCTCTGTCTCCTCTAACAACAGACAGGTTGGTGGTACTAGAGTTCCTCTCTGTCTCCTCTAACAACAGACATGTTGGTGGTACTAGAGTTCCTCTCTGTCTCCTCTAACAACAGACAGGTTGGTGGTACTAGAGTCCTCTCTGTCTCCTCTAACAACAGACAGGTTGGTGGTACTAGAGTTCCTCTCTGTCTCCTCTAACAACAGACAGGTTGGTGGTACTAGAGTCCTCTCTGTCTCCTCTAACAACAGACATGTTGGTGGTACTAGAGTCCTCTCTGTCTCCTCTAACAACAGACAGGTTGGTGGTACTAGAGTCCTCTCTGTCTCCTCTAACAACAGACAGGTTGGTGGTATTAGAGTTCCTCTCTGTCTCCTCTAACAACAGACAGGTTGGTGGTACTAGAGTCCTCTCTGTCTCCTCTAACAACAGACAGGTTGGTGGTACTAGAGTTCCTCTCTGTCTCCTCTAACAACAGACAGGTTGGTGGTACTAGAGTCCTCTCTGTCTCCTCTAACAACAGACAGGTTGGTGGTACTAGAGTTCCTCTCTGTCTCCTCTAACAACAGACAGGTTGGTGGTACTAGAGTCCTCTCTGTCTCCTCTAACAACAGACAGGTTGGTGGTACTAGAGTCCTCTCTGTCTCCTCTAACAACAGACAGGTTGGTGGTACTAGAGTTCCTCTCTGTCTCCTCTAACAATAGACAGGTTGGTGGTACTAGAGTCCTCTCTGTCTCCTCTAACAACAGACAGGTTGGTGGTACTAGAGTTCCTCTCTGTCTCCTCTAACAACAGACAGGTTGGTGGTACTAGAGTTCCTCTCTGTCTCCTCTAACAACAGACAGGTTGGTGGTATTAGAGTTCCTCTCTGTCTCCTCTAACAACAGACAGGTTGGTGGTACTAGAGTTCCTCTCTGTCTCCTCTAACAACAGACAGGTTGGTGGTATTAGAGTTCCTCTCTGTCTCCTCTAACAACAGACAGGTTGGTGGTATTAGAGTTCCTCTCTGTCTCCTCTAACAACAGACAGGTTGGTGGTACTAGAGTTCCTCTCTGTCTCCTCTAACAACAGACAGGTTGGTGGTATTAGAGTTCCTCTCTGTCTCCTCTAACAACAGACAGGTTGGTGGTACTAGAGTTCCTCTCTGTCTCCTCTAACAACAGACAGGTTGGTGGTACTAGAGTTCCTCTCTGTCTCTTCTAACAACAGACAGGTTGGTGGTACTAGAGTTCCTCTCTGTCTCCTCTAACAACAGACAGGTTGGTGGTACTAGAGGTCCTCTCTGTCTCCTCTAACAACAGACAGGTTGGTGGTACTAGAGTTCCTCTCTGTCTCCTCTAACAACAGACAGGTTGGTGGTACTAGAGTACCTCTCTGTCTCCTCTAACAACAGACAGGTTGGTGGTATTAGAGTTCCTCTCTGTCTCCTCTAACAACAGACAGGTTGGTGGTACTAGAGTTCCTCTCTGTCTCCTCTAACAACAGACAGGTTGGTGGTCCTAGAGTTCCTCTCTGTCTCCTCTAACAACAGACAGGTTGGTGGTACTAGAGTTCCTCTCTGTCTCCTCTAACAACAGACAGGTTGGTGGTACTAGAGTCCTCTCTGTCTCCTCTAACAACAGACAGGTTGGTGGTACTAGAGTCCTCTCTGTCTCCTCTAACAACAGACAGGTTGGTGGTATTAGAGTTCCTCTCTGTCTCCTCTAACAACAGACAGGTTGGTGGTACTAGAGTCCTCTCTGTCTCCTCTAACAACAGACAGGTTGGTGGTACTAGAGTTCCTCTCTGTCTCCTCTAACAACAGACAGGTTGGTGGTACTAGAGTCCTCTCTGTCTCCTCTAACAACAGACAGGTTGGTGGTACTAGAGTTCCTCTCTGTCTCCTCTAACAACAGACAGGTTGGTGGTACTAGAGTCCTCTCTGTCTCCTCTAACAACAGACAGGTTGGTGGTACTAGAGTCCTCTCTGTCTCCTCTAACAACAGACAGGTTGGTGGTACTAGAGTTCCTCTCTGTCTCCTCTAACAACAGACAGGTTCGTTGTATTAGAGTTCCTCTCTGTCTCCTCTAACAACAGACAGGTTGGTGGTATTAGAGTTCCTCTCTGTCTCCTCTAACAACAGACAGGTTGGTGGTACTAGAGTTCCTCTCTGTCTCCTCTAACAACAGACAGGTTGGTGGTACTAGAGTCCTCTCTGTCTCCTCTAACAACAGACAGGTTGGTGGTACTAGAGTCCTCTCTGTCTCCTCTAACAACAGACAGGTTGGTGGTACTAGAGTTCCTCTCTGTCTCCTCTAACAATAGACAGGTTGGTGGTACTAGAGTCCTCTCTGTCTCCTCTAACAACAGACAGGTTGGTGGTACTAGAGTTCCTCTCTGTCTCCTCTAACAACAGACAGGTTGGTGGTACTAGAGTTCCTCTCTGTCTCCTCTAACAACAGACAGGTTGGTGGTATTAGAGTTCCTCTCTGTCTCCTCTAACAACAGACAGGTTGGTGGTACTAGAGTTCCTCTCTGTCTCCTCTAACAACAGACAGGTTGGTGGTATTAGAGTTCCTCTCTGGCTCCTCTAACAACAGACAGGTTGGTGGTATTAGAGTTCCTCTCTGTCTCCTCTAACAACAGACAGGTTGGTGGTACTAGAGTTCCTCTCTGTCTCCTCTAACAACAGACAGGTTGGTGGTATTAGAGTTCCTCTCTGTCTCCTCTAACAACAGACAGGTTGGTGGTACTAGAGTTCCTCTCTGGCTCCTCTAACAACAGACAGGTTGGTGGTACTAGAGTTCCTCTCTGTCTCTTCTAACAACAGACAGGTTGGTGGTACTAGAGTTCCTCTCTGTCTCCTCTAACAACAGACAGGTTGGTGGTACTAGAGGTCCTCTCTGTCTCCTCTAACAACAGACAGGTTGGTGGTACTAGAGTTCCTCTCTGTCTCCTCTAACAACAGACAGGTTGGTGGTACTAGAGTACCTCTCTGTCTCCTCTAACAACAGACAGGTTGGTGGTATTAGAGTTCCTCTCTGTCTCCTCTAACAACAGACAGGTTGGTGGTACTAGAGTCCTCTCTGTCTCCTCTAACAACAGACAGGTTGGTGGTATTAGAGTTCCTCTCTGTCTCCTCTAACAACAGACAGGTTGGTGGTACTAGAGTCCTCTCTGTCTCCTCTAACAACAGACAGGTTGGTGGTACTAGAGTTCCTCTCTGTCTCCTCTAACAACAGACAGGTTGGTGGTACTAGAGTCCTCTCTGTCTCCTCTAACAACAGACAGGTTGGTGGTACTAGAGTTCCTCTCTGTCTCCTCTAACAACAGACAGGTTGGTGGTACTAGAGTCCTCTCTGTCTCCTCTAACAACAGACAGGTTGGTGGTACTAGAGTCCTCTCTGTCTCCTCTAACAACAGACAGGTTGGTGGTACTAGAGTTCCTCTCTGTCTCCTCTAACAACAGACAGGTTCGTTGTATTAGAGTTCCTCTCTGTCTCCTCTAACAACAGACAGGTTGGTGGTATTAGAGTTCCTCTCTGTCTCCTCTAACAACAGACAGGTTGGTGGTACTAGAGTTCCTCTCTGTCTCCTCTAAAAACAGACAGGTTGGTGGTACTAGAGTTCCTCTCTGTCTCTTCTAACAACAGACAGGTTGGTGGTACTAGAGTCCTCTCTGTCTCCTCTAACAACAGACAGGTTGGTGGTACTAGAGTTCCTCTCTGTCTCCTCTAACAACAGACAGGTTGGTGGTATTAGAGGTCCTCTCTGTCTCCTCTAACAACAGACAGGTTGGTGGTATTAGAGTCCTCTCTGTCTCCTCTAACAACAGACAGGTTGGTGGTACTAGAGTCCTCTCTGTCTCCTCTAACAACAGACAGGTATGTTGTATTAGAGTTCCTCTCTGTCTCCTCTAACAACAGACAGGTTGGTGGTATTAGAGTTCCTCTCTGTCTCCTCTAACAACAGACAGGTTGGTGGTACTAGAGTCCTCTCTGTCTCCTCTAACAACAGACAGGTTGGTGGTACTAGAGTTCCTCTCTGTCTCCTCTAACAACAGACAGGTTGGTGGTACTAGAGTTCCTCTCTACAACAGACAGGTTGGTGGTACTAGAGTCCTCTCTGTCTCCTCTAACAACAGACAGGTTGGTGGTACTAGAGTTCCTCTCTGTCTCCTCTAACAACAGACAGGTTGGTGGTACTAGAGTTCCTCTCTGTCTCCTCTAACAACAGACAGGTTGGTGGTACTAGAGTTCCTCTCTGTCTCCTCTAACAACAGACAGGTTGGTGGTACTAGAGTCCTCTCTGTCTCCTCTAACAATAGACAGGTTGGTGGTACTAGAGTTCCTCTCTGTCTCCTCTAACAACAGACAGGTTGGTGGTACTAGAGTTCCTCTCTGTCTCCTCTAACAACAGACAGGTTGGTGGTACTAGAGTTCCTCTCTGTCTCCTCTAACAACAGACAGGTTGGTGGTATTAGAGTTCCTCTCTGTCTCCTCTAACAACAGACAGGTTGGTGGTACTAGAGTTCCTCTCTGTCTCCTCTAACAACAGACAGGTTCGTTGTATTAGAGTTCCTCTCTGTCTCCTCTAACAACAGACAGGTTGGTGGTATTAGAGTCCTCTCTGTCTCCTCTAACAACAGACAGGTTGGTGGTACTAGAGTTCCTCTCTGTCTCCTCTAACAACAGACAGGTTGGTGGTATTAGAGTTCCTCTCTGTCTCCTCTAACAACAGACAGGTTGGTGGTACTAGAGTCCTCTCTGTCTCCTCTAACAACAGACAGGTTGGTGGTACTAGAGTTCCTCTCTGTCTCCTCTAACAACAGACAGGTTCGTTGTATTAGAGTTCCTCTCTGTCTCCTCTAACAACAGACAGGTTGGTGGTACTAGAGTTCCTCTCTGTCTCCTCTAACAACAGACAGGTTGGTGGTACTAGAGTTCCTCTCTGTCTCCTCTAACAACAGACAGGTTGGTGGTACTAGAGGTCCTCTCTGTCTCCTCTAACAACAGACAGGTTGGTGGTACTAGAGTTCCTCTCTGTCTCCTCTAACAACAGACAGGTTGGTGGTACTAGAGTTCCTCTCTGTCTCCTCTAACAACAGACAGGTTGGTGGTACTAGAGTCCTCTTTGTCTCCTCTAACAACAGACAGGTTGGTGGTACTAGAGTTCCTCTCTGTCTCCTCTAACAACAGACAGGTTGGTGGTACTAGAGTCCTCTCTGTCTCCTCTAACAACAGACAGGTTGGTGGTACTAGAGTTCCTCTCTGTCTCCTCTAACAACAGACAGGTTGGTGGTACTAGAGTTCCTCTCTGTCTCCTCTAACAACAGACAGGTTGGTGGTATTAGAGTCCTCTCTGTCTCCTCTAACAACAGACAGGTTGGTGGTACTAGAGTCCTCTCTGTCTCCTCTAACAACAGACAGGTTGGTGGTACTAGAGTTCCTCTCTGTCTCCTCTAACAACAGACAGGTTGGTGGTACTAGAGTTCCTCTCTGTCTCCTCTAACAACAGACAGGTTGGTGGTACTAGAGTTCCTCTCTGTCTCCTCTAACAACAGACAGGTTGGTGGTACTAGAGTCCTCTTTGTCTCCTCTAACAACAGACAGGTTGGTGGTACTAGAGTTCCTCTCTGTCTCCTCTAACAACAGACAGGTTGGTGGTACTAGAGTCCTCTCTGTCTCCTCTAACAACAGACAGGTTGGTGGTACTAGAGTTCCTCTCTGTCTCCTCTAACAACAGACAGGTTGGTGGTACTAGAGTTCCTCTCTGTCTCCTCTAACAACAGACAGGTTGGTGGTATTAGAGTCCTCTCTGTCTCCTCTAACAACAGACAGGTTGGTGGTACTAGAGTCCTCTCTGTCTCCTCTAACAACAGACAGGTTGGTGGTACTAGAGTTCCTCTCTGTCTCCTCTAACAACAGACAGGTTGGTGGTACTAGAGTTCCTCTCTGTCTCCTCTAACAACAGACAGGTTGGTGGTACTAGAGTTCCTCTCTGTCTCCTCTAACAACAGACAGGTTGGTGGTACTAGAGTCCTCTTTGTCTCCTCTAACAACAGACAGGTTGGTGGTACTAGAGTTCCTCTCTGTCTCCTCTAACAACAGACAGGTTGGTGGTACTAGAGTCCTCTCTGTCTCCTCTAACAACAGACAGGTTGGTGGTACTAGAGTTCCTCTCTGTCTCCTCTAACAACAGACAGGTTGGTGGTACTAGAGTTCCTCTCTGTCTCCTCTAACAACAGACAGGTTGGTGGTATTAGAGTCCTCTCTGTCTCCTCTAACAACAGACAGGTTGGTGGTACTAGAGTCCTCTCTGTCTCCTCTAACAACAGACAGGTTGGTGGTACTAGAGTTCCTCTCTGTCTCCTCTAACAACAGACAGGTTGGTGGTACTAGAGTTCCTCTCTGTCTCCTCTAACAACAGACAGGTTCGTTGTATTAGAGTTCCTCTCTGTCTCCTCTAACAACAGACAGGTTGGTGGTACTAGAGTCCTCTCTGTCTCCTCTAACAACAGACAGGTTGGTGGTACTGGATTCCAGAGCCAGCTTCAAACAGACAGGTTGTTGGTGGTACTGGATTCCAGAGCCAGCTTCAAACAGACAGGTTGTTGGTGGTACTGGATTCCAGAGCCAGCTTCAAACAGACAGGTTGTTGATGGTACTGGATTCCAGAGCCAGCTTCAAACAGACAGGTTGGTGGTGGTACTGGATTCCAGAGCCAGCTTCAAACAGACAGGCTGTTGGTGGTACTGGATTCCAGAGCCAGCTTCAAACAGACAGGTTGTTGATGGTACTGGATTCCAGAGCCAGCTTCAAACAGACAGGTTGTTGGTGGTACTGGATTCCAGAGCCAGCTTCAAACAGACAGGCTGTTGGTGGTACTGGATTCCAGAGCCAGCTTCAAACAGACAGGTTGTTGGTGGTACTGGATTCCAGAGCCAGCTTCAAACAGACAGGTTGTTGGTGGTACTGGATTCCAGAGCCAGCTTCAAACAGACAGGTTGTTGGTGGTACTGGATTCCAGAGCCAGCTTCAAACAGACAGGCTGTTGGTGGTACTGGATTCCAGAGCCAGCTTCAAACAGACAGGTTGGTGGTGGTACTGGATTCCAGAGCCAGCTTCAAACAGACAGGTTGTTGGTATTACTGGATTCCAGAGCCAGCTTCAAACAGACAGGTTGGTGGTGGTACTGGATTCCAGAGCCAGCTTCAAACAGACAGGTTGCTGGTGGTACTGGATAGTACTACCAGCAACCTTTACACAGCTGCACACACACACACACACACACACACACACACACACACACACACACACACACACACACACACACACACACACACACACACACACACACACACACACATAGGTGGTCTCTAGAGAAGCATCGAAGGTCAGCTGTGTTGTGGAGCAATGCAAGCCTGTAGGTCGGCCAGCCCTGCCAGCCGGGTCGCACCAGGCACGTGTAACACAGGGTGCAGCATACAGGGATGTGTGAAGCTCACTCCTCGGCCTGAAGTGAATAGCTTGCTGGTGTGATGCTTCAGGAGGGTGGTCACGTGTGGGAGGTCCTGGGTTCCAGCCTTGCTGTGAGACGAATTAGGAGGAAGCTGTACTCGCTAAGCAAGCAGTGTGACATCTGTTAAGCACGCACACACACACACAGCGAGCCAGTGTCCAGGTGGCCATGCCAGCCGGATCTCCATGACATTATAACATGGGGCTAAAGGCTCAGCGGGAGTCAGAGGAGAGACTTTGTGCTCTGTGTGTGTGTGTGTGTCACTGTCTGTGTCTGTGTGTCACTGTGTGTGTGTGTGTTCCCTCTCTGGCCGTGTCGTTCCTCGTCTCTGTCCTCCCTCGTCTCTGTCCTCCCTCGTCTCTGTCCTCCCTCGCCTCTGTCCTCCCTCCTGACTGACTGGGGTCAGTGGAAATGTGGCCCAAATGTGATATTATGATGACCAATTTCTGGTTCTCCTCTCCTCTCCTCTCCTCTCCTCTCCTCTCCTCTCCTCTCCTCTCCTCTCCTCTCCTCTCCTCTCCTCTCCTCTCCTCTCCTCTCCTGTCCTCTCCTGTCCTCTCCTGTCCTCTCCTGTCCTCTCCTGTCCTCTCCTCTCCTCTCCTCTCCTCTCCTCTCCTCTCCTCTCCTCTCCTCTCCTCTCCTCTCCTCTCCTCTCCTCTCCTCTCCTCTTCACTCCTCCCTCCTCTCCTCCCCTCTTCTCTCCTCCCTTCTCTCCTCCTCTCCTCTCCTCCTCCTTCCTCCCTCCCTTCCTCTGTCATTTTATTGCTCTTTTGGGATCTGGCCCTGTAGCATTGTGATCTTGTTTTCACAAATATACACTGTTGAGGTTATGTGGTTGAACGGTTGTATGGTTGTGAGGTTATGTGGTTGAACGGTTGTATGGTTGTGAGGTTATGTGGTTGAACGTTTGTATGGTTGTGAGGTTATGTGGTTGTAGGGTTGTGTGGTTGTAGGGTTGTTCGGTTGTATGCAAGTAATTTGCACAGTGGATAACAAGGATGGGTAGAATATGGTTGTTTTCAGTCTGCCCTCCCCATTTCTCCTTGCTTGCCTTTTTTATGCTGGGTGTATTCCATGAACAGTTTGTGTGTAAGGGTTATTCCTCTGTCTCTATCCTTTCTGTTTAGTTCATTAATTAGACCTACACGTGGGCTACCCGCTCCTACGGTAGTTGGTTTAGTTGCTGTTCGAACAGACTACCAGATTGCCAGCACTCCAGTACTGTTAATTAGTGTTCTGTGAATTAACAGATTTAAAGCAAGCAGCTGTGGTTGAGATGAATTAGTGGGGCGTGAATGTTGTGTTCATTACTATCATTACCATACAACCCTACAACTGTTCAACCATATTAAAATGGCGCCGAAAGAAATGGCAGCAGTTTTACGGGTGCCCAACCAAATTGTGTTATGTGTTTTCTTTTGCGTTATTTGTAACTTATTTTGTACATACGACGCTTGTCTTATGTGGCAGGGCTTGCCAACTAGTACAGACTACAAAGAGAAGCACAGCCACGAGCTGCCCAGTGACACGAGCCTACCAGATAAGCTAAATCACTTCTATGCTCGCTTCGAGGCAAGCAAAACTGAGGCATGGTGGTGTTGAGAAAACTGAAGCATGGTGCATGAGAGCATCAGCTATTCCGGATGACTGTGTGATCACGCTCTCCGTATCCGATGTGAGTAAGACCTTTAAACAGGTCAGCATACACAAGGCTGCGGGGCCAGACAGATTACCAGGACGTGTGCTCCGGGCCTGTGCTGACCAACTGGCAGGTGTCTTCACTGACATTTTCAACATGTCCCTGATTGAGTCTGTAATACCAACATGTTTCAAGAAGACCACCATAGTGCCTGTGCCCAAGAACACTAGAATACATTTAGGCAACCTGCCTAAATGACTACAGACCCATAGCACTCACATCCGTAGCCATGAAGTGCTTTGAAGGGCTGGTAATGGCTCACATCAACACCATTATCCCAGAAACCCTAGACCCACTCCAATTTGCATACCGCCCAAACAGATCCACAGATGATTCAATCTCTATTGCACTCCACCCTGCCCTTTCCCACCTGGACAAAAGGAACACCTACGTGAGAATGCTATTCATTGACTACAGCTCAGCGTTCAACACCATAGTACCCTCATTGCTAATCACTAAGCTAAGGATCCTGGGACTAAACACCTCCCTCTGCAACTGGATCCTGGACTTCCTGACGGGCCGCCCCCAGGTGGTGAGGGTAGGTAGCAACACATCTGCCACGCTGATCCTCAACACTGGAGCTCCACAGGGGTGCGTGCTCAGACCCCTCGGGTACTCCCTGTTCACCCACGACTGCATGGCCAGGCATGACTCCAACACCATCATTAAGTTTGCAGACGACACAACAGTGGTAGGCCTGATCACAGACAATGACAAGACAGCCTATAGGGAGGAGGTCAGAGACCTGGCTGGGTGGTGCCAGAATAACAACCTATCTCTCAACGTAACCAAGACTAATGAGATGATTGTGGACTACAGGAAAAGGAGGACCGAGCACGCCCCTATTCTCATCGACAGGGCTGTAGTGGAGCAGGCTGAGATCTTCAAGTTCCTTTGTGTTCACATCACCAACAAACTAGAATGGTCCAAACACACCAAGACAGTCATGAAGAGGGCACAACAAAGCCTATTCCCCCCCAGGAAACTAAAATTATTTGGCATGTGTCCTCAGATCCTCAAAAGTCTCTACAGCTGCAACATCGAGAGCATCCTGACTGGTTGCATAACTGCCTGGTACGGCAACTGCTCGGCCTCCGACCGCAAGGCACTACAGAGGGTAGTGCGTACGGCCCAGTACATCACTAAGCTGCCTGGCGTCCAGGACCTCTACACCAGGCAGTGTCAGAGGAAGGCCCTAAAACTTGTCTAAGACCCCAGCCACCCCAGTCATAGACTGTTCTCTCTACTACCGCATGGCAAGCGGTACCGGAGTGCCAAGTCTAGGACAAAAAGGCTTCTCAACAGCTTCTACCCCAAAGCCATAAGACTCCTGAACAGGTAATCAAATGTCTACCCGGACTATTTGCATTGTGTGCCCACCCCCACCCATCTTTTACGCTGCTGTTACTCTCTGTTTAACATATACAGTTGAAGTCCTAAGTTTACATACACTTAGGTTGGTGTCATTGAAACTCATTTTTCAACTACTCCACACATTTCTTGTTAACAAACTATAGTTTTGGCAAGTCGGTTAGGACATCTACTTTGTGCATGACACAAGTAATTTTTCCAACAATTGTTTACAGACAGATTATTTAACTTATAATTCACTGTATCACAATTCCAGCGGGTCAGAAGTTTACATACAGTAAGTTGACTGTGCCTTTAAACAGCTTGGAAAATTCCAGAAAATGATGTCATGGTTTTAGAAGCTTCTGATAATTTGAGTCAATTGGAGGTGTACCTGTGGATGTATTTCAAGGTCTACCTTCAAACTCAGTGCCTCTGTGCTTGACATCATGGGAAAATCAAAAGAAATCAGCCAAGACCTCAGAAAAAAAATTGTAGACCTCCACAAGTCTGGTTCATACTTGGGAGCAATTTCCAAATGCCTGAAGGTACCACGTTCATCTGTACAAACAATAGTACACAAGTATAAACACCATGCGACCACGCAGCCGTCATACCGCTCAGGAAGGCGACATATTCTGTCTCCTAGCGATGAATGTACTTTGGTGCGAAAAGTGCAAATCAATCCCAGAACAACAGCAAAGGACCTTGTGAAGATGCTGAAGGAAACAGGTACAAAAGTATCTATATCCAGAGTAAAATGAGTCCTATATCGACATAACCTGAATGGCCGCTCAGCAAGGAAGAAGCCTCTGCTCCAAACCACCATAAAAAAGCCAGACTATGGTTTGCAACTGCACATGGAGACAAAGATTGTACTTTTTTGGAGAAATGTCCTCTGGTCTGATGAAACAAAATAGAACTGTTTGTCCATAATGACAATCGTTATGTTTGGAGGAAAAGGGGGATGCTTGCAAGCCGAAGAACACCATCCCAACCGTGAAGCACGGGAGTGGCAGCATCATGTTGTGGGGGTGCTTTGCTGCAGGAGGGACTGGTGCACTTCACAAAATAGATGGCATCATGAGGAAAGAAAATGATGTGGATATATTGAAGCAACATTTCAGGACGTCAGTCAGGAAGTTAAAGCTTGGTTGCAAAATGGGTCTTCCAAATGGACAATGACCCCAATCATACTTCCAAAGTTGTGGAAAAATGGCTTAAGGACAACAAAGTCAAGGTATTGGAGTGACCATCACAAAGCCCTGACCTCAATCCTACAGAAAATTTGTGAGCAGAACTGAAAAAATGTGTGCGAGCAAGGAGGCCTACAAACCTGACTCCGTTACACCAGCTCTGTCAGGAGGAATGGGACAAAATTCACCCAACTTATTGTGGGAAGCTTGTGGAAGGCTACCCGAAACGTTTGACCCAAGTTAACAATTTAAAGGCAATGCTACCAAATACTAATTGAGTGTATGTAAACTTCTGACCCACTGGGAATGTGATGAAAGAAATAAAAGCTGAAATAAAAAATGATCTCTACTATTATTCTGACATTTCACATTTCACAAATAAAGTGGTGATCCTAACTGACCTAAGACAGGGAATTTTTACTAGGATCAAATTTCAGGAATTGTGAAAAACTGAGTTTAAATGTGTTTGGCTACGGTGTATGTAAACTTCCGACTTCAACTGTATGCACAGTCACTTTAACCATACCTGCATGTACATACTACCTCAATCAGCTCGACTAACCGGTGCCTGTATATAGCCTCGCTACTGTATATAGCCTCGCTACTGTATATAGCCTCTCTACTGTATATAGCCTCGCTACTGTATATAGCCTCGCTACTGTATATAGCCTCGCTACTGTATATAGCCTCTCTACTGTATATGGCCTCGCTACTGTATATGGCCTCGCTACTGTATATACCCTCTCTATTGTATATAGCCTCGCTACTGTATATGGCCTCGCTACTGTATATACCCTCTCTACTGTATATAGCCTCACTACTGTATATGGCCTCGCTACTGTATATGGCCTTGCTACTGTATATAGCCTCTCTATTGTATATAGCCTCGCTACTGTATATGGCCTCGCTACTGTATATAGCCTCTCTACTGTATATAGCCTCTCTACTGTATATAGCCTCGCTACTGTATATAGCCTCGCTACTGTATATAGCCTCTCTACTGTATATAGCCTCTCTACTGTATATAGCCTCTCTATTGTATATAGCCTCGCTACTGTATATGGCCTCGCTACTGTATATCGCCTCTCTACTGTATATAGCCTCTCTACTGTATATAGCCTCTCTACTGTATATAGTCTCTCTACTGTATATAGCCTCTCTACTGTATATAGCCTCTCTACTGTATATAGCCTCTCTACTGTATATAGTCTCTCTACTGTATATAGCCTCTCTACTGTATATAGCCTCTCTACTGTATATAGTCTCTCTACTGTATATAGCCTCTCTACTGTATATAGTCTCTCTACTGTATGTAGCCTCTCTACTGTATATATCCTCTCTACTGTTATTTTTCACTGTCTTTTATACTGTTGTTTTTATTTCTTTACTTATCTATTGTTCACCTAATACTTTACTTTAACTTAGAAATTGCACTGTTGGTTAGAGCCTGTAAGTAAGCATTTCACTGTAAGGTTGTATTCGGCGCACTTGACAAATAAACTTTGATTTGATTTGATTTACCATCATTACCCTGACAGGCATGAGTTAGTTAGTTAGTTAGCTAGCTAGCTAGCTAGTTATTTAGCTAGTTAGTTAGTTAATTAGTTAGGATGGAGGGAGGGTGGGAGGGAGGGCTGGGATCTGGCTATGATGGTCAGACAGATAGTTAGTTAGTTAGTTAGTTAGTTAGTTAGTTAGTTAGTTAGCTAGCTAGTTAGTTAGTTAGTTAGTTAGTTAGTTAGTTAGTTAGGAGGGAGGGTGGGCTGGAATCTGACTATGAAGGTCAGACAGATAGTTAGTTAGTTAGTTAGTTAGTTAGCTAGCTAGCTAGTTAGGATGAAGGGCTAGGATCCGGTTATGAAGGTCAGGCAGATAGTTAGTTAGTTAGTTAGTTCAGACAGATAGTTAGTTAGTTAGTTAGTTAGTTCAGACAGATAGTTAGGTAGTTAGTTCAGACAGATAGTTAGTTAGTTACTTCAGACAGATAGTTAGCTAGTTAGTTCAGATAGATAGTTAGTTAGTTAGTTCAGACAGAGAGTTAGCTAGTTAGTTCGGACATATAGTTAGTTAGTTCAGACAGATAGTTAGTTAGTTAGTTCAGACAGATAGTTAGTTAGCTCAGACAGATAGTTACTTTGTTCAGACAGATAGTTAGTTAGTTAGTTCAGACAGATAGTTAGTTAGTTTAGGGAGGGAGAGAGGGATGGAGGGGCGAGCGAGGGAGGGAGGAAGGGTGGAAGGGATGGCTGGGATCTGGCTATCGACCTCTGATAGTATGGAGGGAGATGGCCAGAGGGAAAATACAGCCCCTATTCCCCGTAGGGCTCTGGTCAAAGTAGTGCACTATATAGGGAGAAGGGTGCCATTTCAGACACACACCCCTAGATAAGGTTTGTAATATGGGACCTATTCTGTATAGAATGTATTGTACTACGTTTGACCAAGGTCCATAAGGCTCTGGGGCTGTATGTATCAGTGGTCTCAGAGTATGAGTGTTGATCTGGGATCCGGTTTGTTCCCCATGTCCATGTCAAAAATGCTACACTGATCCGAAATCAGCACTATTACTCTGAGACACTTGATACATACGGCCCTATGCCCTGGTCAAAAGCAGTGCACTATATAGGGAATAGGGTGTTGTTTTGGTCCGCAGATCTTATGTCTAGTGTGTGAATTAGCATCCATTTTGATCATCTTGTTTGTTCTAACTACCGATTTCTGTTCCATTTTATTTTCAGCTTCTGGTGGGAAAAGTAAGCTTGTGATATTTTTACTCATTGTTGCTATGACAACGCTCCACTATGGTTTTTTGGGGTTTGGTGAATCAAGAAGAGAAGGAGAGTCAAGGAAAAGGAAAGGAGATGTGTTGTTTTCCACAAATACAAGGGGTCTTATTTTATTTCAAGGGTTTTGACCATGAGGAATGCAGGTTAATTGGGTATTTCTTTGAAGTTTTACAAAATGAGGAATCATATAATACAATATTATTTTGTCTTTTGCCTTCCTTCGTGGTTTAATGTTTTCGTGCCTATCAGGAATAGTTATGCTTGCTTTCATCTATTTTATATGAACAGTTATCTGAAATAATAATTTCTAATTTAATTGACTTGAATTGCTTAAGTGTATTGATGGTTGAATTAGACGAGATGTCCCTGAGTTGTAGCTTTATTGTATAGTCTAGCCTGGCCCTATTCGATGTAACATTATATTATGCAACAGAAAAGCAGAGTGTCTTTAGAACAAGCTACCCCATCACACCATTAGAAGCCCTAACCGGAATGTTCTGATGACTTGTCTAATGGATCTGTCAGGTGTTTGGATTAAATATCTTTCTTTCCTCATCCATCTACACACAATACCCAATACTGACAAAGCAAACACAGGTTTTTAGAAATGCTTGCAAATTTACTAAAAATAAGAAACAGAAATATCACATTTACACAAGTATTCAGACCCTTTACTCAGTACTTTGTTGAAGCACCTTTGGCAGCGATTACAGCCTCGAGTCTTCTTGGGTATGATGCTTCAAGCTTGGCACACCTGTATTTGGGGAGTGTCTCCCATTCTTCTCTGCAGATCCTCTCAAGTTCTGTCAGGTTCGATGGGGAGTGTTGCTGCACAGCTATTTTCAGGTCTCTCCAGAGATGCTCGATCGGGTTCAAGTCCGAGCTCTGGCTGGGACATTCAAGGACATTCAGAGACTTGTCCCGAAGCCACTCCTGCGTTGTCTTGGCTGTGTGCTTAGGGTCGTTGTCCTGTTGGAAGGTGAACCTTCGCCCCAGTCTGAGCGCTCTGGAGCAGGTTTTCATCAAGGATCTCTCTGAACTTTGCTTCGTTCATATTTCCCTCGATCGTGACTAGTCTCCCAGTCCCTGCCTCTGAAAAACATCCCCACAGCATGATGCTGCCACCATCATGCTTTACGTGACACTTGTCATTCAGGCCAAAGAGTTCAATCTTGGTTTCATCAGATCAGAGAATCTCATAGTCTGAGAGTCCTTTAGGTGCCTTTTGGCAAACTCCAAGCGGGCTGTCATGTGCCTTTTACTGAGGAGTGGCTTCCGTCTGGCCACTCTACCATAAAGGCCTGATTGGTGGAGTGCTGCAGAGATGGTTGTCTTTCTGGAAGGTTCTCCCATCTCCACAGAGGAACTCTGGAGCTCTGTCCAACTTCAACCAACGTATTTAATTTAAGAATGATGGAGGCCCCTGTGTTCTTGGGGACCTAATATGGTGCATACATATTTTGATACCCTTCCACAGATTTGTGCCTTGACACAATCCTGTCTCGGAGCTCTACGGACAATTCCTTCTACTTCATGGCTTGGTTTTTGCTCTGACATGCACTGTCAACTGTGGGACCTTATATAGACAGGTGTGTGCCTTTCCAAATCATGTCCAATTCATTGAATTTACCACAGGTGGACTCCAATCAAGTTGTAGAAACATCTGAAGGATGATCAATGGGAACACGATGCACCTGAGCTCAATTTGGAGTCTCATAGCAAAGGGTCTGAATACTTATGTAAATAAGATATTTCTGTTAAAACAAAATGATACATAAAAATGTTAAAAAGGAAAGACCCATGGGGTGTAGATGTCTAGCAGCTCCACCCTGAACCTGACTGTTTCATTTAACTAGCCACCGCGAGCATCCCCACCGCGAGCATCCCCACCGCGAGCATCCCCACCGCAAAGACATTTCTAAACGCAGCACATTTAGCTAACCAAGGCCCCACTGCCCCTCTCTCTCTCTCTCTCTCTCTCTCTCTCTCTCTCTCTCTCTCTCTCTCTCTCTCTCTCTCTCTCTCTCTCTCTCTCTCTCTCTCTCTCTCTCTCTCTCTCTTAATTTCAATTCAATTCAAGGGCTTTATTGGCATGGGAAACATATGTTAACAAAGCAAATGTCCTATTATGTCCATATACAGTGTTGTAACAATGTGCAAATGGTTAATATACAAAAGGGAAAATAAATAAACAAATAAACATACATTTCTCTCTCTCGTTCTCAGTTCAATTTAAATTCAATTCAATTTCAATTTAAGGGGCTTTATTGGCATGGGAAACATGTTAACATTGCCAAATCAAGTGAAATAGATAATAAACAAAAATTAAATAAACAATCAAAAGTAACAGTAAACATTACACTCACAGAAGTTCCCAAAAAATACAGATATTTCAAATGTCATGTTATGTCTATATACAGTGTTGTAACAATGTGCAAATAGTTAAAGTTCAAAAGGGAAAATAAATAAGCATAAATATGGGTTGTATTTACAATGGTGTTTGTTCTTCACTGGTTGCCCTTTTCTTGTGGCAACAGGTCACAAATATTGCTGCTGTGATGGCACACTGTGGTATTTCACCCAGTAGATATGGGAGTTTATCAAAATCGGGTTTGTTTTGGAATTTTTTGTGGATCTGTGTAATCTGAGGGAAATATGTGTCTCTAATATCGTCATACATTTGGCAGGAGATTAGGAAGTGCAGCTCAGTTTGCACCTCCTTTTGTGGGCAGTGTGCACATAGCCTGTCGTCTCTTGAGAGCCATGTCTGCCTACGGCATCCTCTCTCAATAGCAAGGCTATGCTCACTGTAGACTGTACATTGTCAAATATTTCCTCAATTTTGGGTCAGTCACAGTGGTCAGGTATTCTGCCACTGTGTATTCTCTGTTTAGGGCCAAGTAGCATTCTAGTTTGCTCAGTTTTTTTGTAATTCTTTCCAATGTGTTAAGTAAATATCTTTTAGTTTTCTCATGATTTGGTTGGGTCTAATTGTGTTGCTGTCCTGGGGCTCTGTGGGGTCTGTTTGTGTTTGTGAACAGAGCCCCAGGACCAGCTTGCTTAGGGGTCTCTTCTCCAGGTTAATCTTTCTGTAGGTGTTGGCTTTGTTATGGAAGGTTTGGGAATCCCTTCCTTTTAGATGGTTGTAGAATTTAACGTCTCTTTTCTGTATTTTGATCATTAGCGGGTATCGGCCTAGTTCTGCTCTGCATGCAATGTTTGGTGCTTTACATTGTACACTGAGGGTAATTTTGTAGAATTCTGCATGCAGAGTCTCAATTTGGTGTTTGTCCCATTTTGTGAGTTCTTGGTTGGTGAGCGGACCCCAGACCTCACAACCATAAATGGGTTCTATAACTGATTCAAGTATTTTTAGCCAGATCCTAATTGGGATGTCGAATCTGATGTTCCTATTAATGGGATAGAAGGCCCTTCTAGCCTTGTCTCTCAGATTGTTCACAGCTTTGTGGAAGTGACCTGTGGCACTGATGTTTAAGCCGAGGAATGTATCGTTTTTTGTGTGCTCTAGGGCAACGGTGTCTAGATGGAATTTGTATTCGTGATCCTGGCAACTGGACCTTTTTTGGAACACCATTATTTTGGTCTTACTGAGATTTACTGCCAGGGCCCAGGTCTGACAGAATCTGTGCAGAAGATCTAGGTGCTGCTGTAGGACCTCCTTGGTTGGTGACAGAAGCACCAGATCATCAGCAAACAGTAGACATTTGACTTCTAGTAGGGTGAGGCCGGGTGCTGCAGACAGTTCTAGTGCCTTCTCCAATTTGTTGATATATATGTTGAAGAGTGTGGGATGCTTAACCTGCATCCCTGTCTCACTCCCCGGCCCTGTGGAAAGAAATTTGAATGTTTTTTGACAATTTTAACTGCACACTTGTTTGTGTACATGGATTTTATAATATCGTATGTTTTTCCCCCAACACCACTTTCCATCAATTTGTATAGCAGACCCTTGTGCCAAATTGAGTAGATATTTTTTTTTTAATAAAAAAAACATTAGAAGAATTTGCCTTTGTTTTGGTATGTCTGTCTATTAGAGTGTGCAGGATGAATAAGTGGTCTGTCGTATGGTGATTTGGTAAAAAGTCAATTTGACATTTGCTCAGTACATTGTTTTCACTGAGGAAAACAATAGTAGTGACAATGCAGAGGATTTTACCAAGGTTGTTGTTGACCCATATCCCACGGTAGTCATTGGGGTCAAATTTGTCAAATTTGTCTCCACTTTTGTGGATTGGGGTGATCAGTCCTTGGTTCCAAAAATTGGGGAAAATGTCAGCGCTGAGGATGATGTTAAAGAGTTTAAGTATAGCCAATTGGAATTTGTGGTCTGTATATTTTATCATTTCATTTAGGATACCATCAACCCCACATGCCTTTTTGGGTTGGAGGGTTGGCATTTTGTCCTGTAGCTCATTCAAGGTAATTGGAGAATCCAGTGGGTTCTGGTAATCTTTAATAGTTGATTCTAAGATTTGTATTTGATCATGTATATATGTGTTTGTTCTTTGTTATAGAGCAAAAAGATTGGAGAAGTGGTTCATCCATACATCTCCATTTTGGATATATAACTCTTTGTGTTGTTGTTTGTTTAGAGGTTTCAAATTTTCTGAGACGTGGTTCGATTCTATGGATTCTTCAATTACATTGAGCTAAATTCTGACGTGCTGATCCTTCTTTTTCTATTATATATGTCTGTACTGTTTTAGTGATTCAGCATAGTGAAGGCGTTTTCTGGGTCTCTATGTTTTTGGTTGCGTAGGTTTCTCAATTTTTTTCTTAGGTTTTTGCATTCTTCATCAAACCATCTGTCATTGTTGTTAATTTTCTTAGGTTGTTTGCTTGAAATGTTTAGATTTGATAGGGAGGCTGAGAGGTCAAATATACTGTTTAGGTTTTCTACTGCCTAGTTTACACCTTCACTATTGCAGTGAAACCTTTTGTCCAGGAAATTGTCTAGAAGTGTAGCGCTCGTCCTCCTCCTCGTCTGAGGATGAGCAAGGATCGGAC
This sequence comes from Salvelinus namaycush, assembly GCF_016432855.1. Lineage (NCBI taxonomy): Eukaryota > Metazoa > Chordata > Actinopteri > Salmoniformes > Salmonidae > Salvelinus > Salvelinus namaycush. Next base: position 24,934 of record NW_024058069.1, read on the forward strand.
CAATATGCAGAGTGGCATGTATCCATAGTATATTTATTTGTGAAAGACGAACACTTGACAAAATACAAAATAACAAAACGACGTGAACAGACCTGTACTTGAGAACATAAAACAAGAACGCACGAACAGGAAGGAACTCACGAACGAACGAACGAACGAACGAACAAACGAACGAACGAACGAAACAGTCCCGTGTGGCACAAACACTGGCACAAACACTGACACAGGAACAATCACCCACAAACAAACAGTGTGAACAGCCTACCTAAATATGGTTCTCAATCAGAGGAAACGTAAAACACCTGCCCCTGATTGAGAACCATATCAGGCTAGTTAACAACCCTAAACATAGAAACAAATAACATAGACTGCCCACCCCAACTCACGCCCTGACCATACTAAACAAAGACAAAACAAAGGAAATAAGGTCAGGAACGTGACAAGAAGGGATTACATTTGTTGTTGCCTAATTGTTTTTTGGTAGATTTCCAAACTACTTTCCTTCCATCTATAGCATTTCTTAATATTATTCAGTTTCTTTGGCTTTGATGCCTCATGATTGAGCATAGCTCTGTTCAAGTAGAGTGTGATTTGGCTGTCATCTGATAGGGGTGTCAGTGGACTGACTGTGAACGCTCTGAGAGAGTCTGGGTTGAGGTCAGTGATAAAGTAGTCTACAGTACTACTGCCAAGAGTTGAGCTATAGGTGTACCTACAGTTGAAGTCGGAAGTTTACATACACTTATGTTGGAGTCATTAAAACTCGTTTTATAACCACTCCACAAATTTCTTGTTAACAAACTATAGTTTTGGCAAGTCGGTTAGGACATCTACTTTGTGCATGACACAAGTCATTTTTCCAACAATTGTTTACAGACAGATTATTTCACTTATTATTCACCCAGAATGTGGGCTTATTGATTCACATAGTTAATTGATATGTGGGGGGAAACTGGCCACACTGGATGTTGTTACTGTGTAATCCTGAAGGGAAATAAGGTTTCAAGATAGCAATGGTATGTAGCTTTTCTATCGTTCTCAGCAGAAGCACTCAACTATAGATGCTTCTGTTCGCTGACACTGGAACTTACCTAGCTAATGAACAGACAATGTGTACTAATGTCTGTTAATGTCAGAATTATTTACAACTGAATTTATGTAAATCTTTACCTATCATTTTCTCAAGATGAACCTGTGAAGGACAGCACTATTGTTGAACACTACATCTATCTGATTACTTTGACAGTATCCACTTAAACATGGAACTTCTCTTTGGTACCCAAACTGCTCTCTATGACTTGTACCTAACCCTCTTAAGTGTGTAACAAGTGTGTATCACAATTCCAGTGGGTCAGAAGTTTACATACACTAAGTTGACTGTGCCATTAAACAGCTTGGAAAATTCCAGAAAATGATGTCATGGCTTTAGAAGCTTCTGATAGGCTAATTAACATCATTTTAGTCAATTGGAGGTGTACCTGTGGATGTATTTCAAGGCCTACCTTCAAGCTCAGTGCCTCTTTGCTTGACATCATGGGAAAATCAAAAGAAATCAGCCAAGTCCTCAGAAAAAAATTGTAGACCTCCACAAGTCTGGTTCATCCTTGGGATCAATTTCCAAACACCTGAAGGTACCACCGTAATCTGTACAAACAATAGTATGCAAGTATAAACACCATGGGACCACGCAGCCAACATACAGTGGGGCAAAAAAGTATTTAGTCAGCCACCAATTGTGCAAGTTCTCCCACTTAAAAAGATGAGAGAGGCTTGTAATTTTCATCATAGGTACACTTCAACTATGACAGACAAAATGAGAAAAAAAATCCAGAAAATCACATTGTAGGATTTTTAATGAATTTATTTACAAATTATGGTGGAAAATAAGTATTTGGTCAATAACAAAAGTTTATCTCAATACTTTGTTATATACCCTTTGTTGGCAATGACAGAGGTCAAACGTTTTCTGTAAGTCTTCACAAGGTTTTCACACACTGTTGCTGGTATTTTGGCCCATTCCTCCATGCAGATCTCCTCTAGAGCAGTGATGTTTTGGGGCTGTTGCTGGGCAACACGGACTTTCAACTCCCTCCAAAGATTTTCTATGGGGTTGAGATCTGGAGACTGGCTAGGCCACTCCAGGACCTTGAAATGCTTCTTACGAAGCCACTCCTTCGTTGCCCGGGCGGTGTGTTTGGGATCATTGTCATGCTGAAAGACCCAGCCACGTTTCATCTTCAATGCCCTTGCTGATGGAAAGATGTTTTCACTCAAAATCTCACGATACATGGCCCCATTCATTCTTTCCTTTACACGGATCAGTCGTCCTGGTTCCTTTGCAGAAAAACAGCCCCAAAGCATGATGTTTCCACCCCCATGCTTCACAGTAGGTATGGTGTTCTTTGGATGCAACTCAGCATTCTTTGTCCTCCAAACACGACGAGTTGAGTTTTTACCAAAAAGTTATATTTTGGTTTCATCTGACCATATGACATTCTCCCAATCTTCTTCTGGATCATCCAAATGCTCTCTAGCAAACTTCAGACGGGCCTGGACATGTACTGGCTTAAGCAGGGGGACACGTCTGGCACTGCAGGATTTGAGTCCCTGGCGGCGTAGTGTGTTGCTAATGGTAGGCTTTGTTACTTTGGTCCCAGCTCTCTGCAGGTCATTCACTAGGTCCCCCCGTGTGGTTCTGGGATTTTTGCTCACCGTTCTTGTGATCATTTTGACCCCACGGGGTGAGATCTTGCGTGGAGCCCCAGATCGAGGGAGATTATCAGTGGTCTTGTATGTCTTCCATTTCCTAATAATTGCTCCCACAGTTGATTTCTTCAAACCAAGCTGCTTACCTATTGCAGATTCAGTCTTCCCAGCCTGGTGCAGGTCTACAATTTTGTTTCTGGTGTCCTTTGACAGCTCTTTGGTCTTGGCCATAGTGGAGTTTGGAGTGTGACTGTTTGAGGTTGTGGACAGGTGTCTTTTATACTGATAACAAGTTCAAACAGGTGCCATTAATACAGGTAACGAGTGGCGGACAGAGGAGCCTCTTAAAGAAGAAGTTACAGGTCTGTGAGAGCCAGAAATCTTGCCTGTTTGTAGGTGACCAAATACTTATTTTCCACCATAATTTGTAAATAAATTCATTAAAAATCCTACAATGTGATTTTCAGGATTTTTTTCCCTCATTTTGTCTGTCATAGTTGAAGTGTACCTATGATGAAAATTACAGGCCTCTCTCATCTTTTTAAGTGGGAGAACTTGCACAATTGGTGGCTGACTAAATACTTTTTTGCCCCACTGTATCTCTCAGGAAGGAGACGCGTTCTGTCTCCTAGAGATGAACGTACTTTGGTGCAAAAAGTGCAAATCAATCCCAGAAGAACAGCAAAGGACCTATTGAAGATGCTGGAGTAAACAGGTACAAAAGTATCTATATCCACAGTAAAACGAGTCCTATGTCGACATAACCTGAAAAGCCGCTCAGCAAGGAAGAAGCCACTGCTCCAAAACCGCCATTAAAAAGCCAGACTACGGTTTGCAACTGCACATGGTGACAAAGATTGTACTTTTTGGAGAACTGTCCTCTGGTCTGATGAAACAAAAATAGAACTGTTTGGCCATAATGACAATCGTTATGTTTGGAGGAAAAAGGGAGAGGCTTGCAAGCCGAAGAACACCATCCCAACTGTGAAGCACGGGGGTGGCAGCATCATGTTGTGGGGGTGCTTTGCTGCAGGAGGGACTGATGCACTTCACAAAATAGATGGCATCATGAGGGAGGAAAATTATGTGGATATATTGAAGCAACATCTCAAGACATCAGTCAGAAACTTAAAGCTTGGTCGCAAATGGGTCTTCCAAATGGACAATGACCCCAAGCATACTTCCAAAGTTGTGGCATAATGGCTTAAGGACAATAAAGTCAAGGTATTGGAGTGGCCATCACAAAGCCCTGACCTCAATCCTATAGAAAATGTGTGAGCAGAACTGAAAAAATGTGTGCGAGCAAGGAGGCCTACAAGGCTGACTCAGTTACACCAGCTCTGTCAGGAGGAATGGGCCAAAATTCACCCAACTTATTGTGGGAAGCTTGTGGAAGTCTACCCGAAAAGTTTGTCCCAGGTTAAACAATTTAAAGGCAATGCTACCAAATACTAATTGAGTGTATGTAAACTTCTGACCCACTGGGAATGTGATGAAAGAAATAAAAGCTGAAATAAATCATTCTCTCTACTATTATTCTGACATTTCACATTCTTAAAATAAAGTGGTGATCCTAACTGACCTAAGACAGGGAATTTTTGCTTGGATCAAATGTCAGGAATTGTGAAAAACTGAGTTTAAATGTATTTGGCTAAGGTGTATGTAAACTTCTGACTTCAAATGTACCATAGGAGTCCCCTCGAAGCCTACTATTGTCTATATACATACCCAGCGTCCGACAGAGCTGCAAGAGTTGTGACCCGTTTTTGTTGGTTATGTTGTCGTAGTTGTGTCTAGGGGGGCATATGGGGGTGGGAATGCTGTCACCTCGAGGTAGGTGTTTGTACCCCTTTGTGCTAAGGGTGTTGGGTTCTTGTCCAGTTCTGGTATTTAGGTCGCCACAGACTAGTACATGTCCCTGGGCTTGGAAATTGTTGCTCTCCCCCTCTAGGATGGAGAAGCTGTCATCGTTAAAGTATGGGGATTCTAGTGGGGGGATATAGGTAGCACATATGAGGACATGTTTCTCTGTTGAGATAATTTCCTTATTAATTTATAGCCAGATGTAAAATGTTCTTGTTTTGACTAATATACTAGAGTGGGTTAGGTCTGCTCTATGCCAAATTAGCATACCCGCTGAGTCTCTTCCCTGTGTCACACCTGGTAGTTTGGTGGATGTGACTACCAGCTCTCTGTAACCTAGAGGGCAACCAGTGGGTCCATCTCCTTTATACCATGTTTCTTGTAGGATAACAATGTCTGTATTTCTAATTTCTTTGATGAAGTCTGGATTCCTGCTCTTTAGGCCAAAGGCAGATGACCTCAGACCTTGGATATTCCAGGATGAGATAGTAAAGGCTTTGTGTTCCATAGTGTCTAGTGTTGTTTTTGTGTGGTTCAGGCTCGGACCATCACAGGAGGTGTGAGCAGAGCATGTTGAGCATCTGATACATACCTCTTAGGTCGCAGGATGGGGCTTGGGCTGGTGTAATAGTGGGGCTTGGGCCTGTTGCTCTGCTCACGGCCTGGACATATGTCCTGCTGTCATGTTGAGGTCCTTGCTGCAGGGGCAGTGGGCAGGGGGCATGGGTTGGGCAGAAGGGGCATAGGTCTGAAATGGGGGGCCTATATAGGGTGTGGCCAGGGTTTACTTGGGGAGGTTTTAGCTGCTTGGGGTGTGGCTGGTGATGCTGTGGTCTGGGTGTAGGTCCTCTTGGCATGGGTTCTCTCAGTGCAGGTCCTTCAGGAGGGGTTCTTGCAGATCTGGGAGGGTGTCTCGCTGGTCTAGGAGGGGTGTCCGTTACTCTGTTGCTCCTGTGTGAGGTGCTGGGGCTGCGGTCCTGGCAAAAGTTTGGATTGCTGCCTTGTAGAGGTGGACCTGGTCGTAAAGGCTGTTCAAGTCTATGTTGGAGTGGTGGGCCAGGTAGACATTAGGTTTTGAGGCACTATTGGCGTTGTGAAAGTATTTTCGTGGTATCACAGTGGAGATAACCACTCGTGCGTTGGGGAAAGTTCTCTCTCTCTCTCGTTCTCTCTCTCTCCCGTTCTCCCTCCCGTCTGAGGGGCGGAGAGAAGGCGAGGAGAAGGAAAGGAGAGTAGTGGACAGCAGCAAAGGGACAAGTAAGTGACTGCTCTGATGTGTACCAGGGGAACACCAGTCACTGAATCCCCTTCTTCATCAAATCCATGGGTCACAGATGGTTACTTCCCAATAGGCTAGCAGTACATGGGTTGTTATTAATGTGGTGGAGGCTCTGTAGCTCTAGAACAACTAGCTACATACAGGACATCATCTTTTATACTATTCCATTATCCTTAGATTCCTTTCTGTCTCCTTTTCTTTCTGATTGTAAATGTCAGAAAAGCTATTGTTCCCTGGTTAAATATAGGACTTCCCTGGTTATATAAAGGACTTCCCTGGTTAATAAAAGGGAGAAGCGAAGACATGATAGGACAGGATATGACAGGATGTGACAGGACAGGATGTGACAGGACAGGATATGACAGGACAGGATATGACAGGTGAAAGTAATAGGGCTGTAGTGGAAATCTATCCAGTCCTTCCACTGGTGATACACCCAAGGAGAGGAGAGGAGAGGTGAGAAGAGGAGAGGTGAGGAGAGGAGAGGAGTCTGTAATGAAGCCCTTTTGTGGGGAAAAACTAATTCTGATTGGCTGGGCCTGGCTGCCAAGTGAATGGGCCTCCCAGGCTGCACCCCTGCCCAGTCATGTGAAATCCATAGATTAGGGCCGAATCTGTTTATTTAAATTGACTGATTTTCTTATATGATCTGTAACTCAGTAAAATCTTTGAAATTGTTGCATTTGAAATATATATTTTTGTTCAGTATAGTTCCATTTATAACGGTAGTAGATCATTTTAATATAATACTATTGTATAGTGCATGCAAATATGTTTGTATTGGTGACCCAGCGTGATATATCTGGAGAAACAAATGTTTCGTCTGGTCACTCCTTGTCCATAGAATAGCCCTGACTTTCCTCTAAGTCTGGTTGTCAGGGTTGATGTGTTGGTAATGGTGGTAATTCTGGTAATTGTGGTAACGGTGGTAATTGTGGTAATTGTGGTAATGGTGGTAATTGTGGTAATGGTGGTAACGGTGGTAATGGTGGTAACGGTGGTAATTGTGGTAACGGTGGTAATTGTGGTAATGGTGGTAATTGTGGTAATGGTGGTAATTGTGGTAACGGTGGTAACGGTGGTAATTGTGGTAACGGTGGTAATTGTGGTAACGGTGGTAATTGTGGTAATGGTGGTAACGGTGGTAATTGTGGTAACGGTGGTAACGGTGGTAATTGTGGTAACGGTGGTAATTGTGGTAACGGTGGTAATTGTGGTAATGGTGGTAACGGTGGTAATTGTGGTAACGGTGGTAACGGTGGTAATTGTGGTAACGGTGGTAATTGTGGTAATGGTGGTAACGGTGGTAATGGTGGTAACGGTGGTAATTGTGGTAATGGTGGTAACGGTGGTAATGGTGGTAACGGTGGTAATTGTGGTAACGGTGGTAATTGTGGTAATGGTGGTAATTGTGGTAATGGTGGTAACGGTGGTAATTGTGGTAATGGTGGTAACGGTGGTAACGGTGGTAATTGTGGTAATGGTGGTAATTGTGGTAACGGTGGTAATTGTGGTAATGGTGGTAATTGTGGTAATGGTGGTAACGGTGGTAACGGTGGTAACGGTGGTAATTGTGGTAATGGTGGTAATTGTGGTAACGGTGGTAACGGTGGTAATTGTGGTAACGGTGGTAATTGTTGTAAATGTGGTAATCGTGGTAACGGTGGTAATTGTGGTAACGGTGGTAATTGTGGTAATGGTGGTAATTGTGGTAACGGTGGTAGTTCTGGTAACGGTGGTAATTGTGGTAATGGTGGTAATTGTGGTAACGGTGGTAATTGTGGTAACGGTGGTAATTGTGGTAACGGTGGTAATTAAGGTAACGGTGGTAATTGTGGTAACGGTGGTAATTAAGGTAACGGTGGTAATTGTGGTAACGGTGGTAATGGTGGTAATTGTGGTAACGGTGGTAGTTCTGGTAACGGTGGTAATTGTGGTAACGGTGGTAACGGTGGTAATTGTGGTAACGGTGGTAATTGTGGTAACGGTGGTAATTAAGGTAACGGTGGTAATTGTGGTAACGGTGGTAATTGTGGTATCGGTGGTAATGGTGCTCATAACAAGCTAGGTCTAATATATTTCCTGTCTCTCTCTCTCTCTCTCTCCCTCTCCCCTTCTCTCTATTTCTCCCTATGTTTCTCTGTATCTCTCCCCCCCTCTCTCTTTCTCTCTCTCTCTATGATGATCAATGTAGTCTCAGAGCAAGGCTTATGCTGCTCTAGTCAAGGAGTCCTAGTGGCGCAGTGGTCTTGTGGAATTGTGACAAGGGTAATGAAGATTGTATTGTATTGTGAGACTGATCACACTCTCTGATTGGACAATGAGTCTCTCTGTGGTTGGTCATCATGTTGTGGAGATTGTATAGATGCTGAGCTGTCCCCTTCTCCTTTCCACCAGACCTCTCCTATCTCCTATCTCCTATCTCCTATCTCTCTATCTCCTATCTCTCCATCTCTTGTGTGACTGTAATATTGCACAGAGAGAAGGAGAGAAGGAGAGAAGAGGAGAGGAGATGAGAGGAGATAGCTTGTTATGTCAATCTCTGTGGGTGATGATGATAAAATAGTAGTAGTAGTAGTGTGTGTGTCTCTGTGTGTGTGTGTGTGTGTGTGTGTGTGTGTGTGTGTGTGTGTGTGTGTGTGTGTGTGTGTGTGTGTGTGTGTGTGTGTGTGTGTGTGTGTGTGTGTGTGTGTGTTGTTCCCTCTCTGAGCGGAGCTCCATTGATGTCAAAGAGGGGGTAAACTGGACCATCTGTGAGTCTGTTATTACACCACACACAATATGTTTTTGCAGTTCTCATTATGAACATTTGCTAATATCACAGTGGAGAGAGAGAGAGAGACAGAGAGAGAGAGAGACAGAGACACAGAGAGAGACAGACAGAGAGAGAGAGAGAGAGAGAGAGAGAGAGAGAGAGAGAGAGAGAGAGAGAGAGAGAGAGAGAGAGAGAGAGAGACAGAGATTATTACTTTCATTTTAGCAACATCTTATTGAAGGGATCAATCATCTCTCTCCATCAAATATAATCCTGTTACTATGAACGTGGCCATAGGGCTTTTTCTGCTGAACAATCTGCTTTACTTTAATTATTTAATTCACTTGACAGAAGGGGCCAAGACTGTCCAAGTATCAACATTATTCTCCTCAGATGTATCTACAATCTACAGTGTCAGTACACAGTGAAGGCTGAAACAGACAGCCTGTATATTTACAGTGAGAGACCAGCGGTATCATGTGTGGACAGTAGAACTGTGGACAGTAGAGCACAGAGCAGTGGACAGTAGAGCATAGAGCTGTGGACAGTAGAGCATAGAGCTGTGGACAGTAGAACATAGAGCTGTGGACAGTAGAACATGGAGCTGTAGAGCATAGAGCTGTGGACAGTAGAACATAGAGCTGTAGAACATAGAGCTGTGGACAGTAGAGCATAGAGCTGTGGACAGTAGAACATAGAGCTGTAGAGCATAGAGCTGTGGACAGTAGAACATAGAGTTGTGGACAGTAGAACATAGATCTGTGGACAGTAGAACATAGAACTGTGGACAGTAGAGCATAGAGCTGTGGACAGTAGACCAGAGAGCTGTGGACAGTAGAACATAGAGCTGTGGACAGTAGAATATAGAACTCTGGACAGTAGAACATAGAGCTGTGGACAGTAGAACAGAGAGCCGTGGACAGCAGAGCATAGAGCTGTGGACAGTAGAACATAGAGCTGTGGACAGTAGAACATAGATCTGTGGACAGTAGAACATAGAACTGTGGACAGTAGAACATAGAGCTGTGGACAGTAGAACAGAGAGCTGTGGACAGTAGAGCATAGAGCTGTGGACAGTAGAGCATAGAGCTGTGGACAGTAGAATATAGCACTGTGGACAGTAGAGCATAGAGCTGTGGACAGTAGAACAGAGAGCTGTGGACCGTAGAACATAGAGCTGTAGACAGTAGAACATAGATCTGTGGACAGTAGAACAGAGAGCTGTGGACAGTAGAACATAGAGCTGTGGACAGTAGAACATAGAGCTGTAGACAGTAGAACATAGAGCTGTGGACAGTAGAACAGAGAGCTGTGGACAGTAGAACATAGAGCTGTGGACAGTAGAACAGAGAGCGGTGGACAGTAGAACAGAGAGCTGTGGACTGTAGAACATAGAGCTGTAGACAGTAGAACATAGAGCTGTAGACAGTAGAACATAGAGCTGTGGACAGTAGAACATAGAGCTTTAGACAGTAGAACATAGAGCTGTGGACTGTAGAGCATAGAGCTGTGGACAGTAGAACATAGAGCTGTGGACAGTAGAACAGACAGCTGTGGACAGTAGAACAGAGAGCTGTGGACAGTAGAACATAGAGCTGTGGACAGTAGAACAGACAGCTGTGGACAGTAGAACAGAGAGCTGTGGACAGTAGAACAGAGAGCTGTGGACAGTAGAACATAGAGCTGTGGACAGTAGAACAGACAGCTGTGGACAGTAGAACAGAGAGCTGTGGACAGTAGAACAGACAGCTGTGGACAGTAGAACAGAGAGCTGTGGACAGTAGAACATAGAGCTGTGGACAGTAGAACAGACAGCTGTGGACAGTAGAACAGACAGCTGTGGACAGTAGAACAGAGAGCTGTGGACAGTAGAACATAGATCTGAGGACAGTAGAACAGACAGCTGTGGACAGTAGAACAGAGAGCTGTGGACAGTAGAACATAGAGCTGTGGACAGTAGAACAGACAGCTGTGGACAGTAGAACAGAGAGCTGTGGACAGTAGAACATAGAGCTGTGGACAGTAGAACATAGAGCTGTGGACAGTAGAACACAGATCTCTGGACAGTAGAACATAGAGCTGTGGACAGTAGAACAGACAGCTGTGGACAGTAGAACAGACAGCTGTGGACAGTAGAACAGAGAGCTGTGGACAGTAGAACATAGAGCTGTGGACAGTAGAACACAGATCTGTGAACAGTAGAACATAGAGCTGTGGACAGTAGAACATAGAGCTGTGGACTGTAGAACAGAGAGCTGTGGACAGTAGAACATAGAGCTGTGGACAGTAGAACAGAGAGCTGTGGACAGTAGAACAGAGAGCTGTGGACAGTAGAACAGAGAGCTGTGGACAGTAGAACATAGAGCTGTGGACAGTAGAACAGAGAGCTGTGGACAGTAGAACAGAGAGCTGTGGACAGTAGAACATAGAGCTGTGGACAGTAGAACAGAGAGCTGTGGACTGTAGAACAGAGAGCTGTGGACAGTAGAACATAGAGCTGTGGACAGTAGAACAGAGAGCTGTGGACTGGAGGCAGCTGCTTGACCATACTGGTAGTAGATCATTTTAATATAATACTATTGTATAGTGCATGCAAATTAGGAGACATTTTTTATGTGCAAAACATCAATATATTGAGGATATTTTGACTCCCAAGGGATTAAAGACCAGGTTGGTAAAACAAAACCAGAGGAGATAAATGATAAATGCTGCAGATATAAAATAGAGAAACGTTTTACTGGCTTCCTGTGTACCATGTTCTGTTTTCCACTTAATTTGATTACAATCTGCTCGGTAACAGAGATGATGCTACCATGCTGCATCGCTCTCTCTGGTGAGTGGGTGGGTGGGTGAGTGAGTGAGTGAGTGAGTGAGTGAGTGAGTGAGTGAGTGAGTGAGTGAGTGAGTGAGTGAGTGAGTGGGTGGGTGGGTGAGTGAGTGAGTGAGTGAGTGAGTGAGTGAGTGAGTGAGTGAGTGAGTGAGTGCGTGCGTGCGTGCGTGAGTGAGTGAGTGAGTGTGGGTGGGAGGGAGGGTGGGTGTTAGGGAGTGAGTGGCTGGGTGAGTGGGTGGGTGGATAAGGGAGTGAGTGGCTGGGTGAGTGGGTGGGTGGATAAGGGAGTGAGTGAGTGAGTGGGTGGGTAAGTGAGTGAGTGAGTGCGTGAGTGAGTTTGTGCGTGCGTGCATGCGTGAGTGAGTGAGTGAGTGAGTGAGTGAGTGAGTGAGTGAGTGAGTGAGTGAGTGAGTGAGTGAGTGAGTGAGTGAGTGAGTGAGTGAGTGAGTGCGTGCGTGAGTGAGTGAGTGAGTGTGTGAGTGAGTTTGTGCGTGCGTGCGTGCGTGAGTGAGTGAGTGAGTGAGTGAGTGAGTGAGTGAGTGAGTGAATGCGTGCGTGAGTGAGTGAGTGAGTGAGTGAGTGAGTGAGTGAGTGAGGGTGAGGCTTAAACAGTAGGTCCAGTAATGTTGATGCGTATGTTATGTCTCACTGGCAGTGTCAGTATGTGTAGGTTGCCTATGTGTTATATACAGTGGGGCAAAAAAGTATTTAGTCAGCCACCAATTGTGCAAGTTCTCCCACTTAAAAAGATGAGAGAGGCCTGTAATTTTCATCATAGGTGCACTTCAAATATGACAGACAAAATGAGGGAAAAAAATCCTGAAAATCATTTTGTAGGATTTTTAATGAATTTATTTACAAATTATGGTGGAAAATAAGTATTTGGTCACCTACAAACAGGCAAGATTTCTGGCTCTCACAGACATGTAACTTCTTCTTTAAGAGGCTTCTCTGTCCTCCACTCGTTACCTGTATTAATGGCACCTGTTTGAACTTGTTATCAGTATAAAAGACACCTGTCCACAACCTCAAACAGTCACACTCCAAACTCCACTATGGCCAAGACCAAAGAGCTGTCAAAGGACACCAGAAACAAAATTGTAGACCTGCACCAGGCTGGGAAGACTGAATCTGCAATAGGTAAGCAGCTTTGTTTGAAGAAATCAACTGTGGGAGCAAGTATTAGGAAATGGAAGACATACAAGACCACTGATAATCTCCCTCGATCTGGGGCTCCACGCAAGATCTCACCCCGTGGGGTCAAAATGATCACAAGAACGGTGAGCAAAAATCCCAGAACCACACGGGGGGACCTAGTGAATGACCTGCAGAGAGCTGGGACCAAAGTAACAAAGCCTACCATTAGCAACACACTACGCCGCCAGGGACTCAAATCCTGCAGTGCCAGACGTGTCCCCCTGCTTAAGCCAGTACATGTCCAGGCCCGTCTGAAGTTTGCTAGAGAGCATTTGGATGATCCAGAAGAAGATTGGGAGAATGTCATATGGTCAGATGAAACCAAAATAGAACTTTTTGGTAAAAACTCAACTCGTCGTGTTTGGAGGACAAAGAATGCTGAGTTGCGTCCAAAGAACACCATACCTACTGTGAAGCATGGGGGTGGAAACATCATGCTTTGGGGCTGTTTTTCTGCAAAGGGACCAGGACGACTGATCCGTGCAAAGGAAAGAATGAATGGGGCCATGTATCGTGAGATTTTGAGTGAAAACATCTTTCCATCAGCAAGGGCATTGAAGATGAAACGTGACTGGGTCTTTCAGCATGACAATGATCCCAAACACACCGCCCGGGCAACGAAGGAGTGGCTTCGTAAGAAGCATTTCAAGGTCCTGGAGTGGCCTAGCCAGTCTCCAGATCTCAACCCCATAGAAAATCTTTGGAGGGAGTTGAAAGTCTGTGTTGCCCAGCAACAGCCCCAAAACATCACTGCTCTAGAGGAGATCTGCATGGAGGAATGGGCCAAAATACCAGCAACAGTGTGTGAAAACCTTGTGAAGACTTACAGAAAACGTTTGACCTCTGTCATTGCCAACAAAGGGTATATAACAAAGTATTGAGATAAACTTTTGTTATTGACCAAATACTTATTTTCCACCATAATTTGCAAATAAATTCATTAAAAATCCTACAATGTGATTTTCTGGATTTTTTTTTCTCATTTTGTCTGTCATAGTTGAAGTGTACCTATGATGAAAATTACAGGCCTCTCTCATCTTTTTAAGTGGGAGAACTTGCACAATTGGTGGCTGACTAAATACTTTTTTGCCCCACTGTATGGAGTAGGACAGAGGACTGGTATACGGTAGGAGAGTGGGGGGCAGACAGTACATTTCTCACACATTACCCACTGACATGCAAGGAGGTGCTAACCAATTCAAACATGGGAAACCACCAGCAAACACTGGGGTTTCCCTTCTCAGGAGAGAGGGAGAGGGAGTGATGGATAGAGTGAAGGATGGATAGAGAGGGTGAGGGAGTGATGGATAGAGTGAAGGATGGATGGAGAGGGTGAGGGAGTGATGGATAGAGAGAAGGATGGATGGAGAGGGTGAGGGAGTGATGGATAGAGTGAAGGATGGATAGAGAGGGTGAGGGAGTGATGGGTAGAGTGAAGGATGGATAGAGAGGGTGAGGGAGTGATGGATAGAGTGAAGGATGGATAGAGAGGGTGAGGGAGTGTTGGGTAGAGTGAAGGATGGATAGAGAGGGTGAGGGAGTGATGGGTAGAGTGAAGGATGGATAGAGAGGGTGAGGGAGTGATGGGTAGAGTGAAGGATGGATGGAGAGGGTGAGGGAGTGATGGATAGAGTGAAGGATGGATGGAGAGGGTGAGGGAGTGATGGATAGAGTGAAGGATGGATGGAGAGGGTGAGGGAGTGATGGATAGAGTGAAGGATGGATGGACTAAAGGGAGGGTTGTATTGTCGTCATAAACCATGGAGTGGCTCCATCCGGGTGGAAGCAGTATCATTTCATCATGGGCCAGCCAGTTGAGATAGCTGAGGAATTAACACTCAGGTTATTTCCTTACATAGGGCACTCTATTCCCTATGTAGTGCATTACTTTTGACCAGGGCCCATAGACTGCCATTAGGCTTTGGTCAAACGAAGTGCAACTATATAGGGAATAGGGTGCTATTTGGGATGTAGTAAGTCAGCTAGGAGGAGGGAAGAGTTGGCTGAGTGTTAACCCCCTAACCCCAGTCAGCATGACCACTACTGCCCCCAGTAGAGGTCAGTTACAGGTCAGCAGAGGTCAGTTACAGGTCAGTAAAGGTCAGTTACAGGTCAGTAAAGGTCAGTTACAGGTCAGTAAAGTTCAGTTACAGGTCAGTAAAGGGGGGGGGGGGGGGTGCCCAGGACTGAGTTTGGGAAACCCTGCATTAGTCCACTGTTGACTTAGTCCTACATTTTTTTGCACATCAAAACGCATTATACCCCTCAAAAAGACACATTCACACAGAGTGGCCTGTATGAAGTTATCTAGTATAGTACTGCACATCTATCTGAAGACTAGTTTCTTAAAAAATACATTTAAAAAACACCTCAAATTCGGAAAGAACAAAATGCCCCAAATGTATTCAGAATGAAATGTAATCTGTTATTCATCATCTGATAAAGATAATCAACATATTCTTTATCCCTTTACACTTGTGTGTATAAGGTAGTAGTTGTGGAATTGTTAGGTTAGATTACTCGTTGGTTATTACTGCATTGGCAGAACTAGAAGCGCAAGCATTTCGCTACACTCGCATTAACATCTGCTAACCATGTGTATGTGACAAATAAAATGTGATTTGATTTGATTTGAACTATGTGAATTTCTGACTTTAGTACAGTCCAGTAGGTTTATCCATTCTTGTCCTCTTCCAGGACTACACGTTGACATGTAGTTTCAGGTACCTATCCCTCTCTCCACTCATTTACTGACTCTTCTCTTTCCTCCCCCTCTCTTCCAGGACTACACGTTGAGATGTAGTTTCAGGTACCTATCCCTCTCTCCACTCGTTTACTGACTCTTCTCTTTCCTCCCCCTCTCTTCCAGGACTACACGTTGACATGTAGTTTCAGGTACCTATCCCTCTCTCCACTCGTTTACTGACTCTTCTCTTTCCTCCCCCTCTCTTCCAGGACTACACGTTGACCATGTACTTCCAGCAGGCCTGGCGGGACAAGCGTCTGTCCTACTCTGAGATAGCCCTCAACTTGACGCTGGATAACAGGGTAGCCGACTCGCTCTGGGTTCCCGACACCTACTTCCTCAACGATAAAAAGTCCTTTGTCCACGGCGTCACGGTCAAGAACAGAATGATCCGACTGCATCCGGACGGCACTGTGCTCTATGGACTCCGGTGAGGGATTTCATTGTTTTTGACGATTTCCAATAATCAATAATTGATCGGATGTTATTGAAAAAACGGTTTGGGTTCTGTAGCCTTTTACACTTTCATGGTCTGCGATGATTATCAATATCTTTCATTGATTGGTTGTGATCAGTAAAGCGCTGAAGGAGAAACAGAGGCGAGGTAGTTGAGGGTGAGGAATATCATATCCTTTCATCTACCTAGGTATGGGGTCAGAGCTTTCAGTCTACCTAGGTATGGAGTCATATCCTTTCAGTCTACCTAGGTATGGAGTCATATCCTTTTAGTCTACCTAGGTATGGAGTCAGAGCTTTCAGTCTACCTAGGTATGGAGTCATAGCCTTTCAGTCTACCTAGGTATGGAGTCATATCCTTTCAGTCTACCTAGGTATGGAGTCATATCCTTTCAGTCTACCTAGGTATGGGGTCAGAGCTTTCAGTCTACCTAGGTATGGAGTCATATCCTTTCAGTCTACCTAGGTATGGGGTCAGAGCTTTCAGTCTACCTAGGTATGGAGTCATATCCTTTCAGTCTACCTAGGTATGGAGTCATATCCTTTCAGTCTACCTAGGTATGGAGTCATAGCCTTTCAGTCTACCTAGGTATGGAGTCATATCCTTTCAGTCTACCTAGGTATGGAGTCATATCCTTTCAGTCTACCTAGGTATGGAGTCATATCCTTTCAGTCTACCTAGGTATGGAGTCATATCCTTTCCGTCTACCTAGTTATGGAGTCAGAGCTTTCAGTCTACCAAGGTATGGAGTCATATCCTTTCAGTCTACCTAGGTATGGAGTCATATCCTTTCCGTCTACCTAGTTATGGAGTCAGAGCTTTCAGTCTACCAAGGTATGGAGTCATATCCTTTCAGTCTACCTAGGTATGGAGTCATATCCTTTCAGTCTACCTAGGTATGGAGTCATAACCTTTCAGTCTACCTAAGTATGGAGTCAGAGCTTTCAGTCTACCCAAGTATGGAGTCATATCCTTTCAGTCTACCTAGGTATGGAGTCAGAGATTTCAGTCTACCTAGGTATGGAGTCATAACCTTTCAGTCTACCTAGGTATGGAGTCATAACCTTTCAGTCTACCTTGGTATGGAGTCATAACCTTTCAGTCTACCTAAGTATGGAGTCATAACCTTTCAGTCTACCTAGGTATGGAGTCATAACCTTTCAGTCTACCTAGGTATGGAGTCATAACCTTTCAGTCTACCTAGGTATGGAGACATTTTCTCATTATTGACCATCTGGTTCTACGCACTACATACTTGGTTGGTTTCTTTGGTGTTTTATCATTCAATAATGAAACAGTAGCATACAGAAAGAGGAGATGTCTTTGGTTGAGGGAAAAGGGATTTCACAGGCTCATAGCCCTTCATAGCTAGTCCGTCCACCAAGGAATCTAGACTTGTTTCATCCTCACTAACTATTTAGGTCTCCACACTACTGCATACTAGATTGAACAACCGTGTTGGGTTCTTCTGGCTTTACACTTTCCATGGTCTCTGATGATTATCAATAATTGATCGGTTTATAATCAATAATGGAACGGTGCTGTAGAACGTCTACAAAGGGCAGAAATGTATTAGATTGTACGGTTGAGATTCTGTCCACCCAGAAAACATCTCTTTATGAGGTTGGCTGTGTCTGAAATGCCACCCTAATCCCTATATAGTGCACTGCTTTTGGCCAGAATAGTGCAGTATGCAGGGAATTGGGTGGCGTTTAGGATTCAGACGTGCAGTCTCTGATGCTGCAGAGAGGATTGCCATTCATAATAGATCAATGATCATCAATAATGTAGACGTTCTATACAAACATACAACACACACACACACACACACACACACACACACACACACACACACACACACACACACACACACACACACACACACACACACACACACACACACACACACACACACACACACACACGCTGGATGGCGTTTTATGTACTGTTGTGCTGCCTGTGACTTTGTGAAGCATGTAATGTGATGTACAGTATCACTGTATCCATATGGAGACGTGTAATGATTTCTGTGCAAATTATCTCTCAGCTTTACGGCCTGCGTACTTAAAGGGATGAGATTATTGTTGCTAATTCAAGACATGAACATTGCAGGCAGCTTTCATTCATTCTTTCTCTCTTTCTCTCTCTCTCTTCCTCTATCTCTCTCTCTCTCTCTCTCTCCCTCTTTCTCTCCCCCTCTTATATGAAGGGTTCTTAAACCATTTAAGTATCTGCAGTGCACCAGATAATTCATATGTTCAGTTTTGAGAGAAAAATCTATAAACCTAATTTATAAGGCTTCCATTATGTAAGGCCTCAATTATATAAGCCAACACATACTTTCTACATGACAACAAGAAACTAAATGGGGAGAAAGGACTCTGACGGTCACCCCAGTAACTGTAGCTAGGTAGTAGCTACCCCCTCCTCGGCCTACTCTTCAAACTAACCCAAATCAGAACATTCCTTGTCATGAAAAACAAAGACAAAGAGAGAAACATATCCCCTCACTGTTCTGAAGCTTGTATGGGAACAGAATATGAGTATTTGGCAGTAGGAGTGCAGAGGCCAAATTACAACTACCGCCACAATGTCTGTCTCTCCGATTCTCTCATTTCAATTGAACAACTTGAAAAGATGCGGCAGAGTACAAACAACATGTTCCATTGCCATGAAAAGAAAATACACTACTCGTTCTCTGTTTCAATGCTCCCATACCAGCTTGGAAACAGTGTGGGCCTATCTTTCTTTTCGTGGTCTACTCACTCCGCCGTCCTCCATGTTGCTGGGACAGTTCATATTGGGATGTGAAGTGGAGCAAAAAAGTTGGGAAAGTATTTAATGGAAATTCTCATAACAAGACACCTGTTTTCATTAAAACCCAACAAGTCACAAATTCATGGATACCATTGTTGTGGGGACAATACTGTTTTAGAGCGGGGGAAACCACTGTGCACATGCGAAGATGCTTAGCTAAGGCTGTTCTTCTTCGTTGGTGGCACATGCCCAGCTAGAGTTAGCATGAGGGCTAATAATCGCGTTGTCCTATGGAGAATGCTAACTGTTCACCGTCTTATTGGTAAGTGTCTGAGTGTCGGCCTAGAATCTGAGATGAGTTCAAACAATAATGTAAAGGCAATTACAACACTGGCAACACTTACAGTTACAGTTACACTTACAGATACAGTTTCACTTACATTTACAGTTACACTTACAGTTACAGTTACAGTTACAGTTACAGTTACACATACAGTTACACTTACATTTACAGTTACAGTTACAGTTACACTTACAGTTACATATATTTACATTTACAGTTACAGTCAGTTACAGTTACAGTTAGTTAGTTACAGTTAGTTACACTTATAGTTACAGTTACACTTACAGTTACAGTTACAGTTACACTTACAGTTACAGTTACAGTTAGTTACAGTTACAGTTAGTTACAGTTACACTTAAAGTTACAGTTACAGTTAGTTACAGTTACAGTTAGTTACAGTTACAGTTACAGTACACTTAAAGTTACAGTTACAGTTAGTTACAGTTACAGTTTGTTACACTTACATTTACAGTTACACTTACAGTTACAGTTACACTTACAGTTACATTTACAGTTACACGTACAGTTACACTTACATTTACAGTTACACTTACAGTTACAGTTACAGTTACACGTACATTTACAGTTACACTTACAGTTACAGTTACAGTTACAGTTAGTTACATTTACAGTTAGTTACAGTTAGTTACAGTTACAGTTACAGTTAGTTACAGTTACACTTACAGTTACAGTTACAGTTAGTTACAGTTACAGTTAGTTACAGTTAGTTACAGTTACACTTACAGTTACACTTACAGTTACAGTTAGTTACAGTTACACTTACAGTTACACTTACAGTTACAGTCAGTTACAGTTACAGTCAGTTACAGTTACAGTTACAGTTACACTTACAGTTACACTTACAGTTACACTTACAGTTACAGTTACAGTCAGTTACAGTTACACTTAAAGTTACAGTTACACTTACATTTACAGTTAGTTACAGTTACACTTACAGTTACAGTTACACTTACACTTACAGTTACACTTACAGTTACAGTTAGTTACAGTTACACTTACAGTTACAGTTACACTTACACTTACAGTTACAGTTACACTTAAAGTTACAGTTACAGTTAGTTACAGTTACAGTTACAGTTACACTTAAAGTTACAGTTACAGTCAGTTACAGTTACAGTTACAGTTGCAGTTACAGTTAGTTACAGTTAGTTACAGTTACAGTTACAGTTACAGTTAGTTACACTTAAAGTTATTGTTACACTTACAGTTATATTTAGTTACAGTTGCACTTAAAGTTACAGTTACAGTTACAGTCAGTTACAGTTACAGTTAGTTACAGTTACAGTTACAGTTACACTTAAAGTTACAGTTACACTTAGTTACAATTACACTTAAACGTACAGTTACAGTTAGTTACAGTTACAGTTACACTTAAAGTTACAGTTACAGATACAGTTACAGTTACAGTTACACTTACAGTTACATTTACAGTTACATTTACAGTTACAGTTACAGTTACACTTACAGTTACATGTACAGTTACACTTAAAGTTACAGTTACAGTTACAGTTACAATTACAGTTACAGTTACACTTACAGTTACATTTACAGTTACATTTACAGTTACAGTTAGTTAGTTACACTTATAGTTACAGTTACACTTAAAGTTACAGTTACACTTACAGTTACAGTAACACTTACAGTTAGTTACAGTTACAGTTAGTTACAGTTACAGTTACACTTAAAGCTATAGTTACAGTTACACTTACAGTTACATTTACACTTACAGTTACAGTAACACTTACAGTTACAGTTACAGTTACACTTACAGTTACAGTAACACTTACAGTTACAGTTACAGTTACACTTACAGTTACAGTTAGTTACAGTTACAGTTACACTTAAAGCTATAGTTACAGTTACACTTACAGTTACATTTACAGTTACACTTAAAGTTACAGTTACACTTACAGTTACAGTTACATATATTTACATTTACAGTTACAGTCAGTTACAGTTACAGTTAGTTAGTTACAGTTAGTTACACTTATAGTTACAGTTACACTTACAGTTAGAGATACACTTACAGTTACAGTTACAGTTAGTTACAGTTACAGTTAGTTACAGTTACAGTTACACTTAAAGTTACAGTTACAGTTAGTTACAGTTACAGTTAGTTACAGTTACAGTACACTTAAAGTTACAGTTACAGTTAGTTACAGTTACAGTTTGTTACAGTTACAGTTACAGTCAGTTACAGTTAGTTACAGTTACAGTTAGTTACAGTTACACTGACAGTTACACTTACAGTTACAGTTAGTTACAGTTACAGTTACAGTTAGTCAGTTACAGTTACAATCAGTTACAGTTAGTCAGTTACAGTTAAAGTCAGATACAGTTAGTTACAGTCAGTTACAGTTACAGTCAGTTACGGTCAGTTACAGTTAGTTACAGTCAGTTACAGTTAGTTACAGTCGGTTACAATTACAGTTATAGTCAGTTACAGTTACAGTCAGTTACAGTCAGTTACAGTCAGTTACAGTTACAGGATAGAGTTATGGGAGAAGCTCTAGTACTTCAGGTTTTATCTGCACTGGTTCCACTGGTCCTCTCCTCTCCTCTCCTCTCCTCTCCTCTCCTCTCCTCTCCTCCCCTCTCCTCTCCTCTCCTCTCCTCTCCTCTCCTCTCCTCTCCTCTCCTCTCCTCTCCTCTCCTCTCCTCTCCTCTCTCCTGCCCTCCCTCTCCCCTCGACTCTATATTAGTCAGTCTGTTATTTGATGTTAGTAAGTCCAGACACCCAGTCAGTAGGACCAGATGCCAGAATGCTCAGAGCACAGTGTGTGTGTGTGTGTGTGTGTGTGTGTGTGTGTGTGTGTGTGTGTGTGTGTGTGTGTGTGTGTGTGTGTGTGTGTGTGTGTGTGTGTGTGTGTGTGTGTGTGTGTGTGTGCATGGCTGTGTGTGTACCTGTAGATATGCTGTAGAGACGGCTGGTTAGAACAGCAGGGAGGTCGTGTGTGTGTGTATGTGTGTGTGTGTGTGTGTGTGTCCAGGACTCTCCTCTCTAAGACTCTCCTCAGTACTGTATAGTGGGACACACAGCTGGTGACTGTGTCCAGTAATAGATAGACAACACTACTCTCATAGTCTTTGTGGAAGAACAACATAGTGATTGATATCAAATGCAATACGTTGAGACCTCTTGGCCAGTAATCATTGCCAAAAGAACATGGTTCAGTAGAGATCAATGATTTGTAGAATCCTTGACTTTTCCCCAACAGGCAAAAAGACATTCTGATGTTGTTTGTGACGTTATGGTCAGGTTGAATACTGGTTGTCTAGGACTCTAAGACTGTGTTCAGACTATAACTTAATAAGGCCTGCATTACGTGCCAGTCTTCAGTAACCTGTTCCATCAGTCTACTGGACTCTACTGGACTCTACTGTACTCTACTGGACTCTACTGGACTCTACTGGACTCTACTCTACGCTACTTTACTCTACTAAACTCTACTGTACCCTTTTGTACTGTACTATTCTGTACTGTACTATTCTGTACTGTACTGTACTGTACTGTACCCTACTGTACCCTTCTGTACTGTACCCTTCTGTACTGTACTATTCTGTACTGTACTATTCTGTACTGTACCCTACTGTACCCTTCTGTACTGTACTATTCTGTACTGTACTATTCTGTACTGTACTATTCTGTACTGTACCCTACTGTACCCTCCTGTACTGTACTATTATGTACTGTACTATTCTGTACTGTACCCTACTGTACCCTCATGTACTGTACTATTCTGTACTGTACTATTCTGTACTGTACTATTCTGTACTGTACCCTACTGTACCCTCCTGTACTGTACTATTATGTACTGTACTGTACTGTACCCTATTGTACTCTACGCTAATTTACTCTACTGCACAATACTGTACTATACTCTACTGTACTGTACTGTACTGCACTGTACTTTACTTTATTAGTTTAAGCAGACTGTTTTTGTATATTGTATATTATCAAATTTTATGACCAATTTATGCAGAAGTCCAGGTAATTCCAAAGGGTTCACATACTTTTTCTTGCCACTGTAGTTGTTACCAGTTAAGATACTAGCCACTGCATATCATAGATTTATTTTCAAGATTTCAATGAACATATTAAGAGACACATTTATTCACTGTTGTTGAAAACCATATGAGTCAGATTCCAAGATGGAGGAATTAGCCTGAAGCGCAGCTATTTTCTCTAGCTCTTTTTGTGAGAGGACAGGACGTATCCCTGTGCTATGGAGACATACAGCCCTGATCTTTTGTCAGTTGCAGAAGAGATGGGCTGCCCGGTTCAATAGATATCATGAGAGAGAGAAAGAGAGAGAGAGAGAGATGCGTCAACAGCAACCTTGGGGAAATCCTCTGCATTGTCATTAACAGCAGACTCCTACATTTCCTCAGTGAAAACAATGTACGGAGTAAATGTCAAATTGGCTTTTTATCACCCTAATTGACAAACAAACAAACCAAACCAAAGGCAAAGTCTTCTTATGCTTTGTTGATTTAAAAAAAGTGTTTGACTCAATTTGGCACGCGGGTCTGCTGGGAGAAAAACATACGACGTTATAAAAATCCATGTACACAAACAACAAGTTTGCCGTTAAAACTGGCTAAAAAAACACACACATTTCTTTGAACAGGGCTATGGGGTGAGACAGGGATGGGGTGAGACAGGGATGGATTTTGAGCCCCGACCCTCTTCAACAAGTACCGTGCCTTCGGAAAGTATTCAGACCCTTGACATTCTCCACATTTTGTTAATTTACAGCCTTATTGTACAACTGATTTAATCAAACATTTTCCTCAGCAATCTACACACAGTACCCCATAATGAGAAAGCACATTTATTAAAAATAAAAAACAGAAATACCTTATATACATAAGTATTCAGACCCTTTGCTATGAGACTCGAAATTCAGGTGCATCCTGTTTCCATTGTTCATCCTTGAGATGTTTCTACAACTTGATTGGAGTCCACCTGTGGTAAATTCAATTGACTGGACATGATTTGAAAAGGCACACACCTGTCTATATAAGGTCTTACTTGCATGTCAGAGCAAAAACCAAGCCATGAGGTCAAAGGAATTGTCTGTAGAGCTCTGAGACAGGATTGTGTCGAGGCATAGATCTGTGGAAAGGTACCAAAATATTTTTGCAGCATTGAAGGTCCCCAAGAACACAGTGGCCTCCATCATTCTTAAATGGATGAAGTTTGGAACCAGCAAGACTCTTCCTAGAGTTGGCCGCCCGACCAAACTGAGCAATCGGGGGAGAAGGGCCTTGGTCAGGGAGGTGACCAAGAACCCGATGGTCACTCTGACAGAGCTCCAGAGTTCCTCTGTGGAGATGGGAGAACCTTTCAGAAGGACAACCATCTCTGCAGCACTCCACCAATCCGGCCTTTGTGGCCGAGTAGCCGCTTGTAGCCGTAGCCGTTTGTCAAAAGACACCTAAAGGATTCTCAGACCATGAGAAACAAGATTCTCTGGTCTGATGAAACCAAGATTAAACTCTTTGGCCTGAAAGCCAAGCTTCACGGAAACCTGACACCATCCCTACGGTGAAGCATGGTGGTGACAGCATCATGCTGTGGGGATGTTTTTCAGCTGCAGGGACTGGGAGACTAGTCAGGAACGGGGCAAAGATGAACGGAGCAAAGTACAGAGAGATCCTCGATGAAAACCTGCTCCAGAGCGCTCAGGACCTCAGACTGGGGAGAAGGTTTATCTTCCAACAGGACAACGATCGTAAGCACATGGCCAAGACAACGCAGGAGTGACTTCGGGACAAGTCTCAGAATGTCCTTGAGTGGCCCAGCCAGAGCTCGGACTGTACAGCGAAGCTCCCCATCCAGCCTGAGAGAGCTTGAGAGGATCTGCAGAGAAGAATGGGAGAAACTCCCCAAATACAGGTGTGCCAAGCTTGTAGCATCATACCCAAGAAGACTCTAGGCTGTAATCACTGCCAAAGGTACTTCACCAAAGTACTGAGTAAAAGGTCTGAATACTTATAAATAAATACATGTGAATATGATATATTTATTTTTTTATCAATGTGGAAAAATGCACAAATCCTTTTTTTGCTTTGTCATCATGGGGTATTGTGATGTCATCATGGGGTAT
>NW_024058069.1:55000-69670 GCF_016432855.1 Salvelinus namaycush
TTCCTCTCCTTCTGGTCACCTAGTTACAGAGCTACAGCATCAATACTCTGTTTCCTCTCCTTCTGGTCACCTAGTTACAGAGCTACATCATCAATACTCTGTTTCCTCTCCTTCTGGTCACCTAGTTACAGAGCTACATCATTAATACTCTGTTTCCTCTCCTTCTGGTCACCTAGCTACAGAGCTACAGCATAAATACTCTGTTTCCCCTCCTTCTGGTCACCTAGTTACAGAGCTACATCATCAATACTCTGTTTCCCCTCCTTCTGGTCACCTAGCTACAGAGCTACAGCATAAATACTCTGTTTCCCCTCCTTCTGGTCACCTAGTTACAGAGCTACAACATCAATACTCTGTTTCCTCTCCTTCTGGTCATCAAATCAAATCAAATGTATTTATAAAGGCCTTCTTACATCAGCTGATGTCACAAAGTGCTGTACAGAAACCCAGCCTAAAACCCCAAACAGCAAGCAATGCAGGTGTAGAAGCACGATGGCTAGGACAAACTCCCTAGAAAGGCCAGAACCTAGGAAGAAACCTAGAGAGGAACCAGGCTATGAGTGGTGGCCAGTCCTCTTCTGGCTGTGCCGGGTGGAGATTATAACAGAACATGGCCAAGATGTTCAAATGTTCATAAATGACCAGCATGGTCAAATAATAATAATCACAGTGGTTGTCGAGGGTGCAACAGGTCAGCACCTCAAGAGTAAATATCAGTTGGATTTTCATAGCCGATCATTCAGAGTATTTCTACCGCTTCTGCTGTCTCTAGAGAGTTGAAAACAGCAGGTCTGGGACAGGTAGCACGTCCGGTGAACAGGTCAGGGTTCCATAGCCGCAGGCAGAACAGTTGAAACTGGAGCAGCAGCACGGCCAGGTGGACTGGGGACAGCAAGGAGTCATCATGCCAGATAGTCCTGAGGCATGGTCCTAGGGCTCAGGTCCTCAGAGAGAGAGAAAGAAAGAAAGAGATAGAGAGAGAGTTAGAGAGAGCATACTTAAATTCACACAGGACACCGGATAAGACAGGAGAAATACTCCAGATATAACAGAATGGCCCTAGCCCCCCAACACATAAACTACTGCAGCATAAATACTGGAGGCTGAGACAGGAGTGGTCGGGAGACACTGTGGCCCCATCCGACGATACCCCCGGACAGGGCCAAACAGGCAGGATATAACCCCACCCACTTACCAAAGCACAGCCCCCACACCACTAGAGGGATAGCTTCAACCATCAACGTACCATCCTGAGACAAGGCTGAGTATAGCCCACAAAGATCTCCGCCACGGCACAACCCAAGGGGGTGCGCCAACCCAGACAGGAAGATCACGTCAATGACTCAACCCACTCAAGTGAGGCACCCCTCCCAGGGACAGCATGGAAGAGCACCAGTAAGCCAGTGACTCAGCCCCTGTAACAGGGTTTGAGATAGAGAATCCCAGTGGAGAGAGGGGAACCGGCCAGGCAATAGACAGCAAGGGCGGTTCGTCGCTCCAGGGCCTTTCCGTTCACCTTCACACTCCTGGGCCAGACTACACTCAATCATAGGACCTACTGAAGAGATGAGTCTTCAATAAAGACTTGAAGGTTGAGACCGAGTCTGCGTCTCTCACATGGGTAGGCAGACCATTCCATAAAAATTGAGCTCTATAGGAGAAAGCCCTGCCTCCAGCTGTTTGTTTAGAAATTCTAGGGACAGTAAGGAGGCCTGCATCTTGTGACCATAGCGTACGTGTAGGTATGTACGGCAGGACCAAATCGGAAAGATAGGTAGGAGCAAGCCCATGTAATGCTTTGTAGGTTAGCAGTAAAACCTTGAAATCAGCCCTTGCCTTAACAGGAAGCCAGTGTAGAGAGGCTAGCACTGGAGTAATATGATCAAATTTGTTGGTTCTAGTCAGGATTCTAGCAGCCGTATTTAGCACTAACTGAAGTTTATTTAGTGCTTTATCCGGGTAGCCGGAAAGTAGAACATTGCAGTAGTCTAACCTAGAAGTGACAAAAGCATGGCTACATTTTTCTGTATCATTTTTAGACAGAAAGTTTCTGATTTTTGCAATGTTACGTAGATGGAAAAAAGCTGTCCTTGAAACAGTCTTGATATGTTCGTCAAAAGAGAGATCAGGGTCCAGAGTAACGCCGAGGTCCTTCACAGTTTTATTTGAGACGACTGTACAACCATCAAGATTAATTGTCAGATTCAACAGAAGATCTCTTTGTTTCTTGGGACCTAGAACAAGCATTTCTGTTTTATCCGAGTTTAAAAGTAGAACATTTGAAGCCATCCACTTCCTTATGTCTGAAACACAGGCTTCCAGCGAGGGCAATTTTGGGGCTTCACCATGTTTTATCAAAATGTACAGCTGTGTGTCATCCACATAGCAGTGAAAGTTAACATTATGTTTCCGAATGACACCACCAAGAGGTAAAATATATAGTGAAAACAATAGTGGCCCTAAAACGGAACCTTGAGGAGCACTGAAATTTACAGTTGATTTGTCAGAGGACAAACCATTCACAGAGACAAACTGATATCTTTCCGACAGATAAGATCTAAACCAGGCCAGAACTTGTCCGTGTAGACCAATTTGGGTTTCCAATCTCTCCAAAAGAATGTGGTGATCGATGGTATCAAAAGCAGCACTAAGGTCTAGGAGCACGAGGACAGATGCAGAGCCTCGGTCTGATGCCATTAAAAGGTCATTTACCACCTGCACAAGTGCAGTCTCAGTGCTATGATGGGGTCTAAAACCAGACTGAAGCATTTCGTATACATTGTTTGTTTTCAGGAAGGCAGTGAGTTGCTGCGCAACAGCTTTTTTTTAAGTTGAGAGGAATGGGATATTCGATATAGGTCGATAGTTTTTTATATTTTCTGGGTCAAGGTTTGTTTGGCTTTTTCAAGAGAGGCTTTATTACTGCCACTTTTAGTGAGTTTGGTACACATCCGGTGGATAGAGAGCCGTTTATTATGTTCAACATAGGAGGGCCAAGCACAGGAAGCAGCTCTTTCAGTAGTTTAGTTGGAATAGGGTCCAGTATGCAGCTTGAAGGTTTAGAGGCCATGATTTTTTTCATCATTGTGTCAAGAGATATAGTACTAAAACACTTGAGTGTCTCCCTTGATCCTAGGTCCTGGCAGAGTTGTGCAGACTCAGAAGAACTGAGCTTTGGAGGAATACGCAGATTTAAAGAGGAGTCCGAAATTTGCTTTCTAATGATCATGATCTTTTCCTCAAAGAAGCTCATGAATTTATCACTGCTGAAGTGAAAGCCATCCTCTCTTGGGGAATGTTGCTTTTTAGTTAGCTTTGCGACAGTATCAAAAATATATTTTGGATTGTTCTTATTTTCCTCAATTAATTAGGAAAAATAGGATGATCGAGCAGCAGTGAGGGCTCTTCGATACTGCACGGTACTGTCTTTCCAAGCTAGTCGGAAGACTTCCAGTTTGGTGTAGCGCCATTTCTGTTCCAATTTTCTGGAAGCTTGCTTCAGAGCTCGGGTATTTTCTGTATACCAGGGAGCTAGTTTCTTATGACAAATGTTTTTTGTTTTTAGGGGTGCGACTGCATCTAGGGTATTGCGCAAGGTTAAATTGAGTTCCTCAGTTAGGTGGTTAACTGATTTTTGTAATTTGACATCCTTGGGTAGGCGGAAGGAGTCTGGAAGGGCATCTAGGAATCTTTGGGTTGTCCGAGAATTTATTGCACGACTTTTGATGATCCTTGGTTTGGGTTTGAGCAGATTATTTGTTGCGATTGCAAACGTAATAAAATGATGGTCCGATAGTCCAGGATTATGAGGAAAAACATTAAGATCCACAACATTTATTCCACGGGACAAAACTAGGTCCAGAGTATGACTGTGGCAGTGAGTAGGTCCGAAGACATGTTGGACAGAACCCACTGAGTCGATGATGGCTCCGAAAGCCTTTTGGAGTGGGTCTGTGGACTTTTCCATGTGAATATTAAAGTCACCAAAAATGTTAATATTATCTGCCATGACTACAAGGTCCGATAGGAAATCAGGGAACTCAGTGAGGAACGCTGTATATGGCCCAGGAGGCCTGTAAACAGTAGCTATAAAAAGTGATTGAGTAGGCTGCGTAGATTTCATGACTAGAAGCTCAAAAGACGAAAACTGCATTTTTTTTTTGTAAATTGAAATTTGCTATCGTAAATGTTAGCAACACCTCCGCCTTTGTGGGACGCGGGGGGGATATGGTCACTAGTGTAACCAGGAGGTGAGGCCTCATTTAACACAGTAAATTCATCAGGCTTAAGCCATGTTTCAGTCAGGCCAATCACATCAAGATTATGATCAGTGATTAGTTCATTGACTATAACTGCCTTGGAAGTGAGGTATCTAACATTAAGTAGCCCTATTTTGAGATGTGAGATATTATCACAATCTCTTTCAATAATGGCAGGAATGGAGGAGGTCTTTATCCTAGTGAGATTGCTAAGGCGAACACAGCCATGTTTAGTTTTGCCCAATCTAGATCGAGGCACAGACACGGTCTCAATGGGGATAGCTGAGCTGACTACACTGACTGTGCTAATGGCAGACTCCACTAAACTGGCAGGCTGGCTAACAGCCTGCTGCCTGGCCTGCACCCTATTTCATTGTGAAGCTAGGGGAGTTAGAGCCCTGTCTATGTTCGTAGATAAGATGAGAGCACCCCTCCAGCTAGGATGGAGTCCGTGACTCCTCAACATGCCAGGCTGGTCACCTAGTTACAGAGCTACATCATCAATACTCTGTTTCCCCTCCTTCTGGTCACCTAGTTACAGAGCTACATCATCAATACTCTGTTTCCTCTCCTTCTGGTCACCTAGTTACAGAGCTACATCATCAATACTCTGTTTCCCCTCCTTCTGGTCACCTAGTTACAGAGCTACATCATCAATACTCTGTTTCCCCTCCTTCTGGTCACCTAGTTACAGAGCTACATCATCAATACTCTGTTTCCTCTCCTTCTGGTCACCTAGTTACAGAGCTACAGCATCAATACTCTGTTTCCTCTCCTTCTGGTCACCTAGTTACAGAGCTACAGCATCAATACTCTGTTTCCCCTCCTTCTGGTCACCTAGTTACAGAGCTACATCATCAATACTCTGTTTCCTCTCCTTCTGGTCACCTAGTTACAGAGCTACAGCATCAATACTCTGTTTCCCCTCCTTCTGGTCACCTAGCAACAGAGCTACAGCATCAATTCTCTGTTTCCTCTCCTTCTGGTCACCTAGTTACAGAGCTACAGCATCAATACTCTGTTTCCCCTCCTTCTGGTCACCTAGCAACAGAGCTACAGCATCAATACTCTGTTTCCTCTCCTTCTGGTCACCTAGCAACAGAGCTACATCATCAATACTCTGTTTCCTCTCCTTCTGGTCACCTAGTTACAGAGCTACATCATCAATACTCTGTTTCCTCTCCTTCTGGTCACCTAGTTACAGAGCTACAGCATCAATACTCTGTTTCCCCTCCTTCTGGTCACCTAGCAACAGAGCTACAGCATCAATACTCTGTTTCCTCTCCTTC
The DNA here is from genome assembly GCF_016432855.1 of Salvelinus namaycush. Taxonomy (NCBI): domain Eukaryota; kingdom Metazoa; phylum Chordata; class Actinopteri; order Salmoniformes; family Salmonidae; genus Salvelinus; species Salvelinus namaycush. The sequence goes on from NW_024058069.1 coordinate 60,549, forward strand.
TGGTCACCTAGCAACAGAGCTACAGCATCCTGACAGGTTTTGTTAAAAACAACTTTTGGCAGTAACACACACACACACACACACACACACACACACACACACACACACACACACACACACACACACACACACACACACACACACACACACTCACACACACACACACACACACACACACACACACACACACACACACACACACACACACACACACACACACACACACAGCGCTATAACTAGAGGATCCTGAGAAACACCAGTTGTTGGGTGGTTGGTCTCTCTTTACACTCAGACAAAAGCTTGGAGACTTCTGCTACTGATGATGTAGGAGCTGCCTATAAATAGATTGTTATTCTTACCCCTGCCATCTACAAATAGATTGTTATTCTTACCCTGCCATCTATAAATAGCCTGTTATTCTTACCCTGCCATCTATAAATAGCCTGTTATTCTTACCCTGCCATCTATAAATAGCCTGTTATTCTTACCCCTGCCATCTTGGCCTAATTTCCACTGAGCATAGTGTGATGATTGAGTGGTGAAGTGTTGGATGACTGACTGATTGAATTACACCCTATCATGTATGTAGTGCACTACTTTTGACCAGAGCCCTGTGTTGGCTGGCTGGGTGAGTGGGTGGGTGGGTAGGCTGGCTGACTAGGTGGGCGGCTGACTGGGTGGGTGGCTGACTGGGTGGGGGGGGTGGTTGACTGGATGGGTGGCTGACTGGGTGGGCGGGTGGTTGGCTGCCTGGCTGGCTGGCTGGCTGGGTATGGGTGGGTGGCTGAAGGGCTGGGTGGATGGGTGGCTGAAGGGCTGGGTGGATGGGTGGCTGAAGGGCTGGGTGGCTGAAGGGCTGGGTGGATGGGTGGATGGGTGGCTGCAGGGCTGGGTGGCTGAAGGGCTGGGTGGATGGGTGGATGGGTGGCTGACTGGGTGGGTGGCTGAAGGGCTGGTTGGCTGAAGGGCTGGTTGGCTGAAGGGCTGGGTGGCTGAAGGGCTGGGTGGCTGAAGGGCTGAAGGGCTGGGTGGATGGGTGGCTGAAGGGCTGGGTGGCTGAAGGGCTGGGTGGCTGAAGGGCTGAAGGGCTGGGTGGCTGGGTGGCTGAAGGGCTGGGTGGCTGAAGGGCTGGGTGGCTGAAGGGCTGGGTGGATGGGTGGCTGAAGGGCTGGGTGGCTGAAGGGCTGGGTGGCTGAAGGGATGAAGGGCTGGGTGGCTGGGTGGCTGAAGGGCTGGGTGGCTGAAGGGCTGGGTGCTGAAGGGCTGAAGGGCTGGGTGGATGGGTGGCTGAAGGGCTGGGTGGCTGAAGGGCTGGGTGGCTGAAGGGCTGAAGGGCTGGGTGGCTGGGTGGCTGAAGGGCTGGGTGGCTGAAGGGCTGGGTGGCTGAAGGGCTGGATGGCTGAAGGGCTGGGTGTTTTGCTAGTGTTCCAGGTGTAGCATGGTGAGCTAGGACATCCATCCATAGGACTCCTCTGATAATACTCTGGTGCACTTTGGTCCTTTCCTCTCTCTCTCTGTCCCTGCCTACCTGCCTCCCTGCATGTCTGCCTTCCCCCCTCCCTGCCTCTCTCCCTCCCTGCCTCTCTCCCACCCTGCCTCTCTCTCTCCCTCCCTGCCTCTCTCTCTCCCTCCCTGCCTCTCTCCCTCCCTGCCTCTCTCTCTCCCTCCCTGCCTTCCCCCCTCCCTGCCTCTCTCCCTCCCTTCCTGCCTTCCCCCCTCCCTACCTCTCTCCCTCCCTTCCTGCTAACTGGCTTGTTACATGAGAGAGATGTGTCTATGTCTCTGAATTGTGTTTTTAGAGGACTGGAGTGCCTGGGTATTTTTTAATGTGAAAGGATTTCAAATTAACTTGTGTTGTTTATTTACTAAACACATGTCCACTCTTCAAGATTAGTTTGTATTTCTGGTTGAAGGGAAAACAATCCATAGTGTTATGTTTTTGTGATCATTTGTTGCAGACAGAGGGATATCTTGAAAATACGTCATATTTTGGTTACAATCAGTTATTTTTGGTCATTAAAAATATGTTTAAAAAAAAAGTCATTTTGCAACCAGTATTCAACCTGACCATAACGTCACAAACAACTTAATGACAACCAGTATATAACCTGACCATAACGTCACAAACAACTTCAAGACAACCAGTATTCAACCTGACCATAACGTCACAAACAACTTCAAGACAACCAGTATATAACCTGACCATAACGTCACAAACAACTTCAAGACAACCAGTATATAACCTGACCATAACGTCACAAACAACTTCAAGACAACCAGTATATAACCTGACCATAACGTCACAAACAACTTCAAGACAACCAGTATATAACCTGACCATAACGTCACAAACAACTTCAAGACAACAAGTATATAACCTGACCATAACGTCACAAACAACTTCAAGACAACCAGTATATAACCTGACCATAACGTCACAAACAACTTCAAGACAACCAGTATTCAACCTGACCATAACGTCACAAACAACTTCAAGACAACCAGTATTCAACCTGACCATAACGTCACAAACAACATCAGAATGACTTTTTGCCTGTTGGGGAAAAGTCAAGGGTTCTGCAAATCATTGATCTCTACTGAACCATGTTCTTTTGGCAATGATTACTGGCCAAGAGGTCTTCAACGTATTGCATTTGATATCAATCACTATGTTGTTCTTCCACAAAGACTATGAGAGTAGTGTTGTCTATCTATTACTGGACACAGTCACCAGCTGTGTGTCCCACTATACAGTACTGAGGAGAGTCTTAGAGAGGAGAGTCCTGGACACACACACACACACACACACACACACACACACACACACACACACACACACACACACACACACACACACACACACACACACACACACACACACACACACACACACACACACACACACACACACACACACGACCTCCCTGCTGTTCTAACCAGCCGTCTCTACAGCATATCTACAGGTACACACACACACACACACACACACACACACACACACACACACACACACACACACACACACACACACAAACACACACACACACACACACACACACACACACACACACACACACACACACACACACACACACACACACACACACACACACACACACACCCTGAAGGCTTGGTTTGGGCTGGGTTGCTGCCAGTCCGTCTCTGCTGCTCTGGCCAATTTGTCCTTTTTGGCAAGACAGCAATGTAACTACGAGCTACAGTAGAGTAGAGTACAGTACAGTACAGTAGAGTACAGTAGAGTACAGTAGAGTAGAGTACAGTAGAGTGCAGTGGAGTAGTGTACAGTAGAGTACAGTAGAGTACAGTAGAGTAGAGTACAGTAGAGTACAGTAGAGTAGAGTAGAGTACAGTAGAGTAGAGTACAGTAGAGTAGAGTGCAGTAGAGTAGAGTAGAGTAGAGTAGAGTAGAGTACAGTAGAGTATTGTACAGTAGAGTAGAGTGCAGTAGAGTAGAGTAGAGTACAGTAGAGTACAGTAGAGTAGAGTACAGTAGAGTACAGTAGAGTACAGTAGAGTAGAATAGTGTACAGTAGAGTAGAGTACAGTAGAGTAGAGTGCAGTAGAGTAGAGTAGAGTAGAGTAGAGTAGAGTAGAGTACAGTAGAGTATTGTACAGTAGAGTAGAGTAGAGTAGAGTACAGTAGAGTATTGTACAGTAGAGTATAGTGCAGTAGAGTACAGTAGAGTAGTGTACAGTAGAGTACAGTAGAGTGGAGTACAGTACAGTAGAGTACAGTAGAGTACAGTAGAGTACAGTAGAGTAGAGTACAGTAGAGTACAGTAGAGTATTGTACAGTAGAGTAGAGTGCAGTAGAGTACAGTAGAGTAGTGTACAGTAGAGTACAGTAGAGTGGAGTACAGTACAGTAGAGTACAGTAGAGTACAGTAGAGTACAGTAGAGTAGAGTACAGTAGAGTACAGTAGAGTAGAGTACAGTAGAGTAGAGTGCAGTAGAGTACAGTAGAGTACAGTAGAGTACAGTACAGTAGAGTACAGTAGAGTACAGTAGAGTACAGTAGAGTAGTGTACAGTAGAGTACAGTACAGTAGAGTAGAGTACTGTAGAGTCCAGTACAGTACAGTAGAGTACAGTAGAGTACAGTAGAGTACAGTACAGTAGAGTACAGTACAGTAGAGTAGAGTACAGTAGAGTCCAGTACAGTACAGTAGAGTACAGTAGAGTACAGTACAGTAGAGTACAGTAGAGTACAGTAGAGTACAGTAGAGTAGTGTACAGTAGAGTACAGTACAGTAGAGTAGAGTACAGTAGAGTCCAGTACAGTACAGTAGAGTACAGTAGAGTACAGTAGAGTAGAATAGTGTACAGTAGAGTAGAGTACAGTAGAGTAGAGTGCAGTAGAGTAGAGTAGAGTAGAGTAGAGTAGAGTAGAGTAGTGTACAGTAGAGTAGAGTACAGTAGAGTAGAGTGCAGTAGAGTACAGTAGAGTACAGTAGAGTGGAGTACAGTACAGTAGAGTACAGTAGAGTAGAGTACAGTAGAGTACAGTAGAGTGGAGTACAGTAGAGTAGAGTACAGTAGAGTAGAGTAGAGTACAGTAGAGTGGAGTACAGTACAGTAGAGTACAGTAGAGTAGAGTGCAGTAGAGTACAGTAGAGTAGTGTACAGTAGAGTACAGTAGAGTGGAGTACAGTACAGTAGAGTACAGTAGAGTACAGTAGAGTACAGTAGAGTAGAGTACAGTAGAGTAGAGTGCAGTAGAGTAGAGTGCAGTAGAGTACAGTAGAGTAGTGTACAGTAGAGTACAGTAGAGTGGAGTACAGTACAGTAGAGTAGAGTAGAGTACAGTAGAGTGGAGTACAGTAGAGTAGAGTACAGTAGAGTAGAGTGCAGTAGAGTAGAGTACAGTACAGTAGAGTACAGTAGAGTACAGTAGAGTAGTGTACAGTAGAGTAGAGTACAGTACAGTACAGTAGAGTACAGTAGAGTAGAGTGCAGTAGAGTACAGTAGAGTAGTGTACAGTAGAGTACAGTAGAGTGGAGTACAGTAGAGTACAGTAGAGTAGTGTACAGTAGAGTACAGTAGAGTAGAGTGCAGTAGAGTACAGTAGAGTACAGTAGAGTGCAGTAGAGTAGAGTACAGTAGAGTAGTGTACAGTAGAGTAGTGTACAGTAGAGTACAGTAGAGTAGAGTACAGTAGAGTACAGTAGAGTACAGTAGAGTAGAGTAGAGTAGAGTACAGTAGAGTAGTGTACAGTAGAGTAGTGTAAAGTAGAGTACAGTAGAGTAGAGTACAGTAGAGTAGAGTACAGTAGAGTAGTGTACAGTAGAGTAGTGTACAGTAGAGTACAGTAGAGTAGAGTACAGTAGAGTAGAGTACAGTAGAGTAGTGTACAGTAGAGTAGTGTACAGTAGAGTACAGTAGAGTAGAGTACAGTAGAGTAGAGTACAGTAGAGTAGTGTACAGTAGAGTACAGTAGAGTGGAGTACAGTAGAGTACAGTAGAGTAGTGTACAGTAGAGTACAGTAGAGTAGAGTACAGTAGAGTAGTGTACAGTAGAGTAGTGTACAGTAGAGTACAGTAGAGTAGAGTACAGTAGAGTAGAGTACAGTAGAGTAGTGTACAGTAGAGTAGTGTACAGTAGAGTACAGTAGAGTAGAGTACAGTAGAGTAGAGTACAGTAGAGTAGTGTACAGTAGAGTAGTGTACAGTAGAGTACAGTACAGTAGAGTACAGTAGAGTACAGTAGAGTACAGTAGAGTAGAGTACAGTAGAGTAGTGTACAGTAGAGTAGTGTACAGTAGAGTACAGTAGAGTAGAGTACAGTAGAGTAGAGTACAGTAGAGTAGTGTACAGTAGAGTAGAGTACAGTAGAGTAGAGTACAGTAGAGTACAGTAGAGTAGAGTACAGTAGAGTAGAGTACAGTAGAGTAGTGTACAGTAGAGTACAGTAGAGTAGAGTACAGTAGAGTAGAGTACAGTAGAGTAGTGTACAGTAGAGTAGTGTACAGTAGAGTACAGTAGAGTAGAGTACAGTACAGTAGAGTACAGTAGAGTAGAGTGCAGTAGAGTACAGTAGAGTACAGTAGAGTGCAGTAGAGTAGAGTACAGTAGAGTAGTGTACAGTAGAGTAGTGTACAGTAGAGTACAGTAGAGTAGAGTACAGTAGAGTACAGTAGAGTACAGTAGAGTAGAGTGCAGTAGAGTAGTGTACAGTAGAGTACAGTAGAGTAGAGTACAGTAGAGTACAGTAGAGTACAGTAGAGTAGAGTGCAGTACAGTAGAGTACAGTAGAGTACAGTAGAGTGCAGTAGAGTAGAGTACAGTAGAGTAGTGTACAGTAGAGTACAGTAGAGTACAGTAGAGTACAGTAGAGTACAGTACAGTAGAGTGCAGTACAGTAGAGTACAGTAGAGTACAGTAGAGTACAGTAGAGTGCAGTAGAGTAGAGTACAGTAGAGTAGTGTACAGTAGAGTACAGTAGAGTAGAGTGCAGTAGAGTAGAGTACAGTAGAGTACAGTAGAGTAGTGTACAGTAGAGTACAGTAGAGTAGAGTACAGTAGAGTACAGTAGAGTGCAGTAGAGTAGAGTACAGTAGAGTACAGTAGAGTACAGTAGAGTACAGTACAGTAGAGTGCAGTACAGTAGAGTACAGTAGAGTACAGTAGAGTACAGTACAGTAGAGTGCAGTACAGTAGAGTACAGTAGAGTACAGTAGAGTACAGTACAGTAGAGTGCAGTACAGTAGAGTACAGTAGAGTACAGTAGAGTACAGTACAGTGCAGTACAGTAGAGTACAGTAGAGTACAGTAGAGTAGAGTAGAGTACAGTAGAGTACAGTACAGTAGAGTACAGTAGAGTACAGTAGAGTACAGTAGAGTGCAGTAGAGTAGTGTACAGTAGAGTAGTGTACAGTAGAGTAGAGTACAGTAGAGTAGTGTACAGTAGAGTACAGTAGAGTACAGTAGAGTACAGTAGAGTACAGTAGAGTACAGTGGAGTAGTGTACAGTAGAGTAGTGTACAGTAGAGTACAGTAGAGTACAGTAGAGTACAGTAGAGTAGAGTACAGTAGAGTACAGTAGAGTGGAGTACAGTAGAGTACAGTAGAGTACAGTAGAGTAGAATTCAGTAGAGTACAGCACATTAGAGTACAGTAGATTCGAGTCCAGGAGAGTACAGTAGAGTAGAGTACAGTACATTACAGTAGAGTGGAGTAGAGTTCAGTAGAGTCCAGTAGAGTCCAGTAGAGTACAGTAGAGTAGAGTAGAGTCCAGTAGAGTACAGTAGAGTAGAGTAGAGTAGGGTACATTAGAGTACAGTCCAGTACAGTCACGGCCAAAAGTTTTGAGAATGACACAAATATTAATTTTCACAAAGTCTGCTACCTCAGCTTGTATGATGGCAATTTGCATATACTCCAGAATGTTATGAAGATTGATCAAATGAATTGCAAAGTCCCTCTTTGCCATGCATATGAACTGAATCCCCAAAAACATTTCCACTGCATTTCAGCCCTGCCACAAAAGGACCAGCTGACATCATGTCAGTGATTCTCTCGTTAACACAGGTGTGAGTGTTGACGAGGACAAGGCTGGAGATCACTCTGTCATGCTGATTGAGTTTGAATAACAGACTAGAAGCTTCAAAAGGAGGGTGGTGCTTGGTATCATTGTTCTTCCTCTGTCAACCATGGTTACCTGCAAGGAAACACGTGCCGTCATCATTGCTTTGCACAAAAAGGGCTTCACAGGCAAGAATATTGCTGCCAGTAAGATTGCACCTACATCAACCATTTATCGGATCATCAAGAACTTCAAGGAGAGCGGTTCAATTGTTGTGAAGAAGGCTTCAGGGCGCCCAAGAAAGTCCACAAGCGCCAGGACCGTCTCCTAAAGTTGATTCAGCTGCGGGATCGGGGCACCACCAGTACAGAGCTTGCTCAGGAATGGCAGCAGGCAGGTGTGAGTGCATCTGCACGCACAGTGAGGCGAAGACTTTTGGAGGATGGCCTGGTGTCAAGAAGGGCAGCAAAGAAGCTACTTCCCTCCAGGAAAAACATCAGGGACAGACTGATATTCTGCAAAAGGTACAGGGATTGGACTGCTGAGGACTGGGGTAAAGTCATTTTCTCTGATGAATCCCCTTTCTGATTGTTTGGGGCATCCGGAAAAAAGCTTGTCCGGAGAAGACAAGATGAGCGCTACCATCAGTCCTGTGTCATGCCAACAGTAAAGCATCCTGAGACCATTCATGTGTTGTGTTGCTTCTCAGCCAAGGGAGTGGGCTCACTCACAATTTTGCCTAAGAATACAGCCATGAATAAAGAATGGTACCAACACATCCTTCGAGAGCAACTTCTCCCAACCATCCAGGAACAGTTTGGTGACGAACAATGCCTTTCCCAGCATGATGGAGCACCTTGCCATAAGGCAAAAGTGATAACTAAGTGGCTCTGGGAACAAAACTTTGATATTTTGGGTCCATGGCCAGGAAACTCCCCAGAACTTAATCCCATTGAGAACTTGTGGTCAATCCTCAAGAGGCGGGTGGACAAACAAAACCCCACAAATTCTGACAAACTCCAAGCATTGATTATGGAAGAATGGGCTGCCATCAGTCAGGATGTGGCCCAGAAGTTAATTGACAGCATGCCAGGGCGGATTTTAGAGGTCTTGAAAAAGAAGGGTCAACACTGCAAATATTGACTCTTTGCATCAACTTCATGTAATTGTCAATAAAAGCCTTTGACACTTATGAAATGCTTGTAAGTATACTTCAGTATTCCATGGTAACATCTGACAAAAATATCTAAAGACACTGAAGCAGCAAACTTTGTGAAAATTAATATATGTGTCATTCTCAAAACCTTTGGCCACGACTGTAGAGTACAGTAGAGTCCAGTAGAGTAGAGTAGAGTCCAGTACAGTAGAGTCCAGTAGAGTCCAGTAGAGTCCAGTAGAGTAGAGTACAGTAGAGTCCAGTAGAGTACAGTAGAGTCCAGTACAGTAGAGTCCAGTAGAGTCCAGTAGAGTCCAGTAGAGTCCAGTAGAGTCCAGTAGAGTAGAGTAGAGTCCAGTAGAGTAGAGTACAGTAGAGTACAGTAGAGTCCAGTAGAGTCCAGTAGAGTACAGTAGAGTCCA
>NW_024058070.1:0-15000 GCF_016432855.1 Salvelinus namaycush
TATCCTGTTAGCCAATGGAGAGATGACAGACAGGGGAAGTGTCTAACCTGTTAGCCATGGAGAGGTGACAGACAGGGGAAGTGTCTATCCTGTTAGCCATGGAGAGGTGACAGACAGGGGAAGTGTCTATCCTGTTAGCCATGGAGAGGTGACAGACAGGGGAAGTGTCTAACCTGTTAGCCTTGGAGAGGTGACAGACAGGGGAACTGTCTAACCTGTTAGCCTTGGAGAGGTGACAGACAGGGGAAGTGTCTATCCTGTTAGCCTTGGAGAGGTGACAGACAGGGGAAGTGTCTAACCTGTTAGCCATGGAGAGGTGACAGACAGGGGAAGTGTCTAACCTGTTAGCCATGGAGAGGTGACAGACAGGGGAAGTGTCTAACCTGTTAGCCTTGGAGAGGTGACAGACAGGGGAACTGTCTAACCTGTTAGCCTTGGAGAGGTGACAGACAGGGGAAGTGTCTAACCTGTTAGCCTTGGAGAGGTGACAGACATGGGAAGTGTCTATCCTGTTAGCCTTGGAGAGGTGACAGACAGGGGAAGTGTCTAACCTGTTAGCCATGGAGAGGTGACAGACAGGGGAAGTGTCTAACCTGTTAGCCATGGAGAGGTGACAGACAGGGGAAGTGTCTATCCTGTTAGCCATGGAGAGGTGACAGACAGGGGAAGTGTCTAACCTGTTAGCCATGGAGAGGTGACAGACAGGGGAAGTGTCTAACCTGTTAGCCATGGAGAGATGACAGACAGGGGAAGTGTCTATCCTGTTAGCCTTGGAGAGGTGACAGACAGGGGACGTGTCTATCATGTTAGCCATGGAGAGATGACAGACAGGGGAAGTGTCTATCCTGTTAGCCATGGAGAGGTGACAGACAGGGGAAGTGTCTATCCTGTTAGCCATGGAGAGGTGACAGACAGGGGAAGTGTCTATCCTGTTAGCCTTGGAGAGGTGACAGACAGGGGACGTGTCTATCCTGTTAGCCATGGAGAGGTGACAGACAGGTGAAGTGTCTAACCTGTTAGCCATGGAGAGGTGACAGACAGGGTAAGTGTCTAACCTGTTAGCCATGGAGAGGTGACAGACAGGGGAAGTGTCTATCCTGTTAGCCATGGAGAGGTGACAGACAGGGGAAGTGTCTAACCTTTTAGCCATGGAGAGGTGACAGACAGGGAAAGTGTCTAACCTGTTAGCCTTGGAGAGGTGACAGACAGGGGAACTGTCTAACCTGTTAGCCTTGGAGAGGTGACAGACAGGGGAAGTGTCTAACCTGTTAGCCTTGGAGAGGTGACAGACAGGGGAAGTGTCTATCCTGTTAGCCTTGGAGAGGTGACAGACAGGGGACGTGTCTATCCTGTTAGCCATGGAGAGGTGACAGACAGGGGAAGTGTCTATCCTGTTAGCCATGGAGAGGTGACAGACAGGGGAAGTGTCTAACCTGTTAGCCATGGAGAGGTGACAGACAGGGGAAGTGTCTAACCTGTTAGCCATGGAGAGGTGACAGACAGGGGAAGTGTCTATCCTGTTAGCCTTGGAGAGGTGACAGACAGGGGACGTGTCTATCCTGTTAGCCATGGAGAGGTGACAGACAGGGGAAGTGTCTATCCTGTTAGCTTTGGAGAGGTGACAGACAGGGGACGTGTCTATCCTGTTAGCCATGGAGAGGTGACAGACAGGTGAAGTGTCTAACCTGTTAGCCATGGAGAGGTGACAGACAGGGTAAGTGTCTAACCTGTTAGCCATGGAGAGGTGACAGACAGGGGAAGTGTCTATCCTGTTAGCCATGGAGAGGTGACAGACAGGGGAAGTGTCTATCCTGTTAGCCATGGAGAGGTGACAGACAGGGGAAGTGTCTAACCTGTTAGCCATGGAGAGGTGACAGACAGGGGAAGTGTCTAACCTGTTAGCCATGGAGAGGTGACAGACAGGGGAAGTGTCTATCCTGTTAGCCATGGAGAGGTGACAGACAGGGGAAGTGTCTATCCTGTTAGCCTTGGAGAGGTGACAGACAGGGGAAGTGTCTAACCTGTTAGCCTTGGAGAGGTGACAGACAGGGGAAGTGTCTAACCTGTTAGCCTTGGAGAGGTGACAGACAGGGGAAGTGTCTAACCTGTTAGCCTTGGAGAGGTGACAGACAGGGGAATTGTCTAACCTGTTAGCCATGGAGAGGTGACAGACAGGGGAAGTGTCTAACCTGTTAGCCATGGAGAGGTGACAGACAGGGGAAGTGTCTATCCTGTTAGCCATGGAGAGGTGACAGACAGGGGAAGTGTCTATCCTGTTAGCCTTGGAGAGGTGACAGACAGGGGAAGTGTCTAACCTGTTAGCCTTGGAGAGGTGACAGACAGGGGAAGTGTCTAACCTGTTAGCCATGGAGAGGTGACAGACAGGGGAAGTGTCTAACCTGTTAGCCATGGAGAGGTGACAGACAGGGGAAGTGTCTATCCTGTTAGCCATGGAGAGGTGACAGACAGGGGAAGTGTCTATCCTGTTAGCCATGGAGAGGTGACAGACAGGGGAAGTATCTAACCTGTTAGCCTTGGAGAGGTGACAGACAGGGGAACTGTCTAACCTGTTAGCCTTGGAGAGGTGACAGACAGGGGAAGTGTCTATCCTGTTAGCCTTGGAGAGGTGACAGACAGGGGAAGTGTCTAACCTGTTAGCCATGGAGAGGTGACAGACAGGGGAAGTGTCTAACCTGTTAGCCATGGAGAGGTGACAGACAGGGGAAGTGTCTAACCTGTTAGCCTTGGAGAGGTGACAGACAGGGGAACTGTCTAACCTGTTAGCCTTGGAGAGGTGACAGACAGGGGAAGTGTCTAACATGTTAGCCTTGGAGAGTTGACAGACAGGGGAAGTGTCTATCCTGTTAGCCTTGGAGAGGTGACAGACAGGGGAACTGTCTAACCTGTTAGCCATGGAGAGGTGACAGACAGGGGACGTGTCTATCCTGTTAGCCATGGAGAGGTGACAGACAGGGGAAGTGTCTATCCTGTTAGCCTTGGAGAGGTGACAGACAGGGGACGTGTCTATCCTGTTAGCCATGGAGAGGTGACAGACAGGGGAACTGTCTAACCTGTTAGCCATGGAGAGGTGACAGACAGGGGAAGTGTCTATCCTGTTAGCCATGGAGAGGTGACAGACAGGGGAAGTGTCTAACCTGTTAGCCTTGGAGAGGTGACAGACAGGGGAACTGTCTAACCTGTTAGCCTTGGAGAGGTGACAGACAGGGGAAGTGTCTATCCTGTTAGCCATGGAGAGGTGACAGAGAGGGGAAGTGTCTATCCTGTTAGCCATGGAGAGGTGACAGACAGGGGAAGTGTCTATCCTGTTAGCCTTGGAGAGGTGACAGACAGGGGAAGTGTCTAACCTGTTAGCCATGGAGAGGTGACAGACAGGGGAAGTGTCTATCCTGTTAGCCATGGAGAGGTGACAGACAGGGGAAGTGTCTAACCTGTTAGCCATGGAGAGGTGACAGACAGGGGAAGTGTCTAACCTGTTAGCCATGGAGAGGTGACAGACAGGGGAAGTGTCTATCCTGTTAACCATGGAGAGGTGACAGACAGGGGAAGTGTCTATCCTGTTAGCCTTGGAGAGGTGACAGACAGGGGAAGTGTCTAACCTGTTAGCCTTGGAGAGGTGACAGACAGGGGAAGTGTCTATCCTGTTAGCCATGGAGAGGTGACAGACAGGGGAAGTGTCTATCCTGTTAGCCATGGAGAGGTGACAGACAGGGGAAGTGTCTAACCTGTTAGCCATGGAGAGGTGACAGACAGGGGAAGTGTCTAACCTGTTAGCCATGGAGAGGTGACAGACAGGGGAAGTGTCTAACCTGTTAGCCTTGGAGAGGTGACAGACAGGGGAACTGTCTAACCTGTTAGCCTTGGAGAGGTGACAGACAGGGGAAGTGTCTATCCTGTTAGCCTTGGAGAGGTGACAGACAGGGGAAGTGTCTATCCTGTTAGCCTTGGAGAGGTGACAGACAGGGAAGTGTCTAACCTGTTAGCCTTGGAGAGGTGACAGACAGGGGAAGTGTCTTTGGCGGTGTGTGTGGGGTGAATTGTCTTTGGCGGTGTGTGTGTGGTGAATTGTCTGGTGGTGTTTGTGGGGTGAATTGTCTTTGGCGGTGTGTGTGGGGTGAATTGTCTTTGGCGGTGTGTGTGGGGTGAATTGTCTTTGGCGGTGTGTGTGGGGGTGAATTGTCTTTGGCGGTGTGTGTGGGGTGAATTTTCTTTGGCGGTGTGTGTGGGGGTGAATTGTCTTTGGCGGTGTGTGTGGTGGTGAATTGTCTTTGGCGGTGTGTGTGGGGTGAATTGTCTTTGGGCGGTGTGTGTGGGGTGAATTGTCTTTGGCGGTGTGTGTGGGGTGAATTGTCTTCGGCGGTGTGTGTGGGGGTGAATTGTCTTCGGCGGTGTGTGTGGGGTGAATTGTCTTTGGCGGTGTGTGTGGGGTGAATTGTCTTTGGGCGGTGTGTGTCTGGCAGTGTGTTTCTGTGTGAATTGGGGCTATCAGGCTTAATGACATTAGCATGGCTGAGCAGGCAGAGAGAGAGAGAGGGGAGCATATTGTCCAGCCCAGTTATAACTCAACCCCCCTTTCCCTCTCCCTCCCTCCCTCCCTCCCTCCCTCCCTCCCTCCCTCCCTCCCTCCCTCTCTCTGTATCTCTTTAGGTGTGGTAGAGGTAGAGGAGGTATCCAGGATGTTATAACTCAACCCCCCCCTCTCCCTCTCAATTCAATTCAATGGGCTTTATTGGCATGGGAAACATATGTTAACATTGCCAAAGCAAGTGAAGTAGATAATATACAAAAGTGAAATAAACAATAAAAATTAACAGTAAACATTACACACACATTACACACACACTCTCTCTCTCTCTCTCTCTCTCTCTCTCTCTCTCTCTCTCTCGCTGTGTCGCTTTAGGTGTGGTAGAGGAGGTATCCAAGATGTTATTTTTTTATTTCACCTTTATTTAACCAGGTAGGCAAGTTGAGAACAAGTTCTCATTTACAATTGCGACCTGGCAAAGATAAAGCAAAGCAGTTCGACACATACAACAACACAGAGTTACACATGGAGTAAAACTAACATACAGTCAATAATACAGTAGAAAAATAAGTCTATATACAATGTGAGCAAATAAGGTGATATAAGGGAGGTAAAGGCAAAATAAGGCCATGGTGGCGAAGTATATACAATATAGCAAGTAAAACACTGGAATGGTAGAAGAATGTGCAAAGTAGAGATAGAAATAATGGGGTGCAAATTAATATATACAGAAGGGTGAGAGGTAGTTGTTTGGGCTAAATTATAGATGTGCTATGTACAGGTGCAGTAATCTGTGAGCTGCTCTGACAGCTGGTCCTTAAAGCTAGTGAGGGAGATAAGTGTTTCCAGTTTCAGAGATTTTTGTAGTTCGTTCCAGTCATTGGCAGCAGAGAACTGGAAGGAGAGGCGGCCAAAGGAAGAATTGGTTTTGGGGGTGACCAGAGAGATATACCTGCTGGAGCGCGTGCTACAGGTGGGTGCTGCTATGGTGACCAGCGAGCTGAGATAAGGCGGGACTTTACCTAGCAGGGTCTTGTAGATGACCTGGAGCCAGTGGGTTTGGCGACGAGTATGAAGCGAGGCCCAGCCAACGAGAGCGTACAGGTCGCAGTGGTGGGTAGTATATGGGGCTTTGGTGACAAAACGGATGGTACTGTGATAGACTGCATCCAATTTATTGAGTATGGTATTGGAGGCTATTTTGTAAATGACATCGCCGAAGTCGAGGATCGGTAGGATGGTCAGTTTTACAAGGGTATGTTTGGCAGCATGAGTGAAGGATGATTTGTTGCAAAATAGGAAGCCAATTCTAGATTTAACTTTGGATTGGAGATGTTTGATGTGAGTCTGGAAGGAGAGTTTACAGTCTAACCAGACACCTAGGTATTTGTAGTTGTCCACATATTCTAAGTCAGAACCGTCCAGAGTAGTGATGTTGGACGGGCGGGCAGGTGCAGGCAGTGATCGGTTGAAGAGCATGCATTTAGTTTTACTTGTATTTAAGAGCAATTGGAGGCCACGGAAGGAGAGTTGTATGGCATTGAAGCTCGTTTGGAGGGTTGTTAACACAGTGTCCAAAGAAGGGCCAGAAGTATACAGAATTGTGTCGTCTGCGTAGAGGTGGATCAGAGACTCACCAGCAGCAAGAGCGACATCATTGATGTATACAGAGAAGAGAGTCGGTCCAAGAATTGAACCCTGTGGCACCCACATAGAGACTGCCAGAGGCCCGGACAACAGGCCCTCCGATTTGACACACTGAACTCTATCAGAGAAGTAGTTGGTGAACCAGGCGAGCCAATCATTTGAGAAACCAAAGCTATCGAGTCTGCCGATGAGGATGTGGTGATTGACAGAGTCGAAAGCCTTGGCCAGGTCAATGAATACGGCTGCACAGTATTGTTTCTTATCGATGGCGGTTAAGATATCGTTTAGGATCTTGAGCGTGGCTGAGGTGCACCCATGACCAGCTCTGAAACCAGATTGCATAGCGGAGAAGGTATGGTGGGATTCGAAATGGTCGGTAATCTGTTTGTTGACTTGGCTTTCGAAGACCTTAGAAAGGCAGGGTAGGATAGATATAGGTCTGTAGCAGTTTGGGTCAAGAGTGGCCCCCCCTTTGAAGAGGGGGATGACCGCAGCTGCTTTCCAATCTTTGGGGATCTCAGACGACACGAAAGAGAGGTTGAACAGGCTAGTAATAGGGGTTGCAACAATTTCGGCAGATCATTTTAGAAAGAAAGGGTCCAGATTGTCTAGCTGATTTGTAGGGGTCCAGATTTTGCAGCTCTTTCAGAACATCAGCTGACTGGATTTGGGAGGAGAAATGGGGAAGGCTTGGGCGAGTTGCTGTGGGGGGTGCAGTGCTGTTGACCGGGGTAGGGGTAGCCAGGTGGAAAGCTTGGCCAGCCGTCGAAAAATGCTTATTGAAATTCTCAATTATAGTGGATTTATTGGTGGTGACAGTGTTTCCTAGCCTCAGTGCAGTGGGCAGCTGGGAGGAGGTGTTCTTATTCTCCATGGACTTTACAGTGTCCCAGAACTTTTTTGAGTTTGTGTTGCAGGAAACAAATTTCTGCTTGAAAAAGCTAGCCTTGGCTTTATAACTCAAACCCCCCCCCCCCTCTCTTTCTTTCCCTCCCTCCTTTTTCCAGGTGTGGTAGTCGTGGTCCAGGTATCCCAGGATGCCGTTGGTGAAGAGGAGTATCGAGCCCAGGCACCTGTGCCACACAGTGCTGCCACGGGCCATCAAGAATGAGCTGGAGTGTGTGACCAATGTGTCCCTAGCTAACGTCATACGACAGCTCAGCAGCCTCAGTGAGTCACACACACTGTCTGCACACATATACAGCTAAACAACACACAGACACACACACACACACACACACACACACACACACACACACACACACACACACAGACACACACACACACACACACACACACACACACACACACACACACACACACACACACACACACACACACACACACACGAACACACATGTTTCTGTTAGGTAATCATGCTTCCTCTCTCTTCCCTCTCTGCTGATAAGCAGGTTTCATTATGCCTGACTGTTATTATACTTAAGTGTGTGTAATAAGTGTGTGTGTGTTGTAACAGGTAAGTATGCAGAGGACCTGTTTGGGGAGCTGTTCAACGAGGCCCACTCCTTCTCCTTCCGGGTCAACTCCCTGCAGGAGCGCGTGGACCGCCTCTCTATCAGCGTCACACAGCTAGATCCTAAAGAGGAGGAGTGTGAGTACCCACGCACACACGCACGCACGCACGCACGCACACACACACACACACACACACACACACACACACACACCAGTATCAAACATATACGTACACACACTCATACAGTAGTCCTTACATGTAGACACTCAGTCCTGACACACACCTTTCTCTACACATCCACCTTTGATTCTTCCTCATCAGGGTAAATTCATTCCTTCCAGTCCTCTCTTTGTGTGTGTGTGTGTGTATGTATGTGTATATGTGTGTGTGTGTGTGTGTGTGTGTGTGTGTGTGTGTGTGTGTGTGTGTGTGTGTGTGTGTGTGTGTGTGTGTGTGTGTGTATATGTGTGTGTGTGTGTGTGTGTGTGTGTGTGTGTGTGTGTGTGTGTGTGTGTGTGTGTGTGTGTGTGTGTGTGTGTGGGCCATTGCCAGCCCCATCCAGTCTTAATGACCTTATTAGATGAACAGGCCGCAGTGAGACAGTGTCATTTTTCATCCCAGCAGCTCCACAGTCCACACTGTACTAACCAAACCCTCCGTTCCGCTACGCCGCTCTCCTCGGCAGGCGCAATAAGCCCCCAGTATAGGCATTCTTACCAGCCTCCACTGTTTCACTTAGCCCTGCCTGTCTTTGTGGGGAAACCAGATATCCAGATATATATGCTATGTTATAGTAGCATAATAAAAAAGAGAGGAATAATGCCTGTCTGCCTGTCTGTCTGTCGGGGGGCCTGGGTAGGGCTGTCAGGTAAAACAGGTTCTAGAGAGAGGGAGAGAGATACAGGGATACAAAGAGAGAGGATGAGAGAGAGAGCGAGGAAGAGGGACAGAGAACGTGAGAGAGAGAGCGAGGAAGAGGGACAGAGAGAGAGAGCGATGAAGAGGGACAGAGAACGTGAGAGAGAGGGACAGAGAACGTGAGAGAGAGAGGGACAGAGAGAGAGCGAGCGAGGAAGAGGGACAGAGAACGTGAGAGAGAGAGCGAGGAAGAGGGACAGAGAGAGAGAGCGATGAAGAGGGACAGAGAATGTGAGAGAGAGGGACAGAGAACGTGAGAGAGAGAGGGACAGAGAGAGAGCGAGCGAGGAAGAGGGACAGAGAACGTGAGAGAGAGGGAAAGAGAGAGAGAGCGAGGAAGAGGGACAGAGAACGTGAGAGAGAGGGAAAGAGAGAGAGAGCGAGGAAGAGGGACAGAGAACGTGAGAGAGAGGGGGACAGAGAGAGAAAGAGAGAAGGAGTGTAGTAGTAAGCTAATACCACGCTTCTGTGGCCAGGCATCGATTTCCCATGGGCCAACGGGGTGTTTCTAGCTTGGATTGGAGCGCTAGAGGTCTATAGATAAAGTACACTGGACCGTACTCTGTACTGTGTCTTAGATAATAAAGCTGTAAAACTCTGAGTTTATATGGAAGATCTGTATGTGTGTGTGTGTGTGTGTGTGTGTGTCGGGGGGGTAGCCTGTTAGCACAACAGACCGTTACCCATGCAATGGAGGAAGGGGGTGTAGTAGAGTTTGTAACTTAGAGGTAAGAGACAATAATGTTTATTAGTTTTCAGATCAATACTTAAAGAGATTCTCTGGTGCCTTTGTATACTTTTTAGACAGGAGTTCAGAAAGCAGCGCTCACGAGCCAAAAATGGTCCCCAAAAATTGGGTACTACGTCACATATTTGCACCACATCATTGCTCTCTCTCTCTCGTTCTGCTGTGTGTGCATCTTGCTAGCTGTCACTCAAATGGCGAGGGGCTGAAGCTCATTGGCTAGAACTCAAATTGCTCGGGGGCTGGCCCACGTGGGTGAAAATGTAGGGGAAATGGCGCCGCACGGCTTCCAGATAAACTGATGCTTTCAAGCTAGACAGTGCTTATACCCAGCCCAAAGAGGGAGGTTTAGTTAATACTTAGTAGTCGCCACAGTTCCAGAGCAGGACTTTAAGGTCCCTTAACTTAAATATTTAAGCATGCCATGTATCAATGCTGTGTGTGGAGGTGTTGCCTTCTTGCAGTTGTTCTTGTATTCACTTTAGCTATATTAGTGACCTACTTAGATCCCCTAAATCCTTCCACACATTCTCCTCCTCCTCCACTTCTACATTCCCCTCATCTTCATCCTTCTCTTTCCTCTCCCCCTCTTCCCTCTCCTCCTCCATATATTTGTGCTAATGTAATGCTGGGGGTGATCTAATAATCCAGTCTGCTTTAGAGGGATTCACCCTGTCATACACTCCCTCCATGCTGTGACTCCACACTGTCTGGGACTGCTAAGGATTCACCCTGTCATACACTCCCTCCATGCTGTGACTCCACACTGTCTGGGACTGCTAAGGATTCACCCTGTCATACACTCCCTCCATGCTGTGACTCCACACTGTCTAGGACTGCTAAGGATTCACCCTGTCATACACTCCCTCCATGCTGTGACTCCACACTGTCTGGGACTGCTAAGGATTCACCCTGTCATACACTCCCTCCATGCTGTGACTCCACACTGTCTGGGACTGCTAAGGATTCACCCTGTCATACACTCCCTCCATGCTGTGACTCCACACTGTCTGGGACTGCTAAGGATTCACCCTGTCATACACTCCCTCCATGCTGTGACTCCACACTGTCTGGGACTGCTAAGGATTCACCCTGTCATACACTCCCTCCATGCTGTGACTCCACACTGTCTGGGACTGCTAAGGATTCACCCTGTCATACACTCCCTCCATGCTGTGACTCCACACTGTCTGGGACTGGTAAGGATTCACCCTGTCATACACTCCCTCCATGCTGTGACTCCACACTGTCTGGGACTGCTAAGGATTCACCCTGTCATACACTCCCTCCATGCTGTGACTCCACACTGTCTGGGACTGCTAAGGATTCACCCTGTCATACACTCCCTCCATGCTGTGACTCCACACTGTCTGGGACTGCTAAGGATTCACCCTGTCATACACTCCCTCCATGCTGTGACTCCACACTGTCTGGGACTGCTAAGGATTCACCCTGTCATACACTCCCTCCATGCTGTGACTCCACACTGTCTGGGACTGCTAAGGATTCACCCTGTCATACACTCCCTCCATGCTGTGACTCCACACCGTCTGGGACTGCTAAGGATTCACCCTGTCATACACTCCCTCCATGCTGTGACTCCACACTGTCTAGGACTGCTAAGGATTCACCCTGTCATACATTCCCTCCATGCTGTGACTCCACACTGTCTGGGACTGGCAAGGATTCACCCTGTCATACACTCCCTCCATGTTGTGACTCCACACTGTCTGGGACTGCTAAGGATTCACCCTGTCATACACTCCCTCCATGCTGTGACTCCACACTGTCTGGGACTGGTAAGGATTCACCCTGTCATACACTCCCTCCATGGGTTACAGGCTGGACCAACACACACACACACACACACACACACACACACACACACACACACACACACACACACACACACACACACACACACACACACACACACACACACACACATATTCATTGAAAGGGCGAATAGCATGGCATTATCTCACCTTGTAATATAAGCCTGACTTCTGTGTTCTAGCTCCTCTGCTCTGTCCTGTAGGTGAGAGTTGATAAGGATCAGATCCATTTGGGTCGGGGCGGGGTGGGGTGTGGCAGGGCGGGGCGGAGGGGTAGAGAGATGGCTATACTGCAGAATACTGAGCACTACAGTAGAAGCAGTGGAGTGTTAGGACTTTGTACTTCAGACTGCAGTCAGACTGCCTGAGCAGAGATTAAAATGGCCGAACTGTCTGCAGGTTAGTTCTCCAGATGCAGACAGTTGCAGTATGTGCCGTTTGACTCCACACAATAATCATCACAGAAAAGCAGGATTTACTGTGATGATACAGCAATGAAATGGGGAAATGGAGAGAGAAGTAGAAGTGGTGGTAAAAGGAGATGGGGGAAGTAGTAAAAAGAGCAGAAGAGAGGTGACAGAGATGGACAGTTATAGGATTTGATGTAATTAGATTTACTAGGATCCTCTAAGGCTAGCTGCTGGCATTGGCGTCACCTAATAGGGATTCTAATAAAAACAATTGAATAAAAAAAGATGGTTATAGGAGTGGCTAAAGATTTGTTTCCTGTAAGAGATATGTTTCATCCCCCACTACACACACACACACAACCTCTCCACCGCAGTAATTCTGGGTAGTGGTCTGTGTGGGTGTGTTGTCAGTGAGAGAGACAGTGAGGAGTCTGTGGAGTGAGAGAAGGAGAGGGGATGAGAGGGAATGAGTGAAGGCGGCGCCACGGCGGGGGGGAGGAGATAGAGAGAGGTCACTGAGAGGAGGAGGGGAGTTGGGGATGTAGAAGATAGAGGGGTCTCAAAGGAATAGAACCATTGGGGATTTACATCAACACAAGGTTAGGAAGGGTGTGTGTGTGTGTGTGTGTGTGTGTGTGTGTTAGTGTTAGCTGTGTGTGTGTGTGTTAGGGTTAGCTGTGTGTTTGTGTGTGTGTGTGTGTGTGTAAAAATAGCCAGTTGTAAAGGAGAAAGAAAAAATCCCATTGCGAAATAATGATTTTTAGCCTCTTCATTGATGGAAATACCAGTCGATGTAAATACATTTGACTGGTCATGCTAATTGGTTTATAGGTACATTTGCATAATTTAGTGGAATTAAATTGGTGTGTGTGTGAAGTATATTCGCTATGTACACTATATATACAAAAGTATGTAGAAAGCCCTTCAAACTCTTTCAGCCATACTTGTGGCTGACAGGTGTATAAAATCGAGCACACAGCCATGCAATCTCCATAGACAAACATTGGCAGTAGGGGCTGCCCAGTGACTCAGCGGTCTAAGGCACTGCATCTCAGTGCTTGAGGCGTCACTACAGACACCCTGGTTCGATTCCAGGCTGTATCACAACCGGCTGTGCGCCGTCTCATAGGGTGGCGCACAGTTGACCCAGCGTCGTCCGGGTTTGGCCGGTGTAGGCCGTCATTGTAAATAATAATTTGTTCTTAACTGACTTGCCTAGTTAAATAAAGGCAACTTTTTTTTTAAATGGCCTTACTGAAGAGCTCAATGAATTTCAACGTGGCACCGTCATAGGATGCCACCTTTCCATCAAGTCAGTTCGTCAAATTTCTGCCCTGCTAGAGCTGCCCCGGTCAACTGTAAGTTCAGTTATTGTGAAATGTAAACATCTAGGAGCAACAACGGCTCAGCCGCGAAGTGGTAGGCCACACAAGCTCACAGAACAGGACTGCTGAGTGCTGAAGTGTGTAGCGCATTAAAATCGTCTGTCCTCGGTTACAACACTCACTACCGCGCATCCTCAAGAACTGTTCGTTGGGAACTTCATGAAAAGGGTTTCCATGGCCTAGCAGCCGCACACAAGTCTAAGATCACCATGCGCAATGCCAAGCATCGGCTGGATTGGTGTAAAGCTCGCCGCCATTGGACTCTAGAGCAGTGAAGTGATGAATCCGACGGACGAATCTGGGTTTGGCAGATGACAGGAGAACACTACCTGCCGAATGCATACTGCCAACTGTCAAGTTTGGTGGAGGTGAAATAATGGTCTGGGGTTGTTTTTCATGGTTTGGACTAGGCTCTTTAGTTCCAGTGAAGGGAAATCTTAACGCTACAGCATATAATGACATTCTAGACAATTCTGTGCTTCCAAATTTGTGGCAACAGTTTGGGGAAGGCCCTTTCCTGTTTCAGCATGACAATGACCCTATGCACAAAGCAAGGTCCATACAGAAATGTTTTGTCAAGAATGGTGTTGAAGAACTTGACTGGCCTGCACAGAGCCCTGACCTCAACCCAATCAAACACCTTTGGGATGAATTGGAACACTGACTGCGAACCAGGCCTAATCACCCAACATCAGTGCCGACCTCACTAATGCTCTTGTGGCTGAATGGAAGCAAGTCCCCGCAGCAATTAAATTTTTTTTTTTTTTTTAATTAAAACTTTATTTAACTAGGCAAGTCAGTTAAGAACAAATTCTTATTTACAATGACGGCCTACCAAAAGGCAAAAGGCCTCCTGCGGGGACAGGGACAGGGACCTGGGATTAAAATAAATAAATACATTATAAATATAGGACAAAACACACATCACAACAAGAGAGACAACACAAGACTACATAAAGAGAGACCTAAGACAACAACATAGCAAGGCAGTAACACATGACAACATAGCATTGTAACAACACAACATAACAACAACATGGTAGCAAGACAACATGGTAGCAGCATAAAACATGGTACAAACAAAAAACTGTCCAGTTTGAGTGTTTGTTGCAGCTCGTTCCAGTCGCTAGCTGCAGGGAACTGAAAAGAGGAGCGACCCAGGGATGTGTGCGCTTTGGGGACCTTCAACAGAATGTGACTGGCAGAACGGGTGTTGTATGTGGAGGATGAGGGCTGCAGTAGATATCTCAGATAGGGGGGAGTGAGGCCTAAGAGGGTTTTATAAATAAGCATCAACCAGTGGGTCTTGCAACAGGTATACAGAGATGACCAGTTTACAGAGGAGTATAGTGATGTGTCCTATAAGGAGCATTGGTGGAAAATCTGATGGCCAAATGGTAAAGAACATCTAGCCGCTCGAGAGCACCCTTACCTGCCGATCTATAAATTACATCTCCGTAATCTAGATGGGTAGCATGGTCATCTGAATCAGGGTTAGTCTGGCAGCTGGGGTGAAAGAGAAGCGATTACGATAGAGGAAACCGAGTCTATATTTAACTTCAGCCTGCAGCTTTGATATGTGCTGAGAGAAGGACAGTGTATCGTCTAGCCATACTCCCAAGGACTTGTATGAGGTGACTACCTCAAGCTCTTAACCCTCAGAGGTAGTAATCACACCTGTGGGGAGAGGGGCATTCTTCTTACCAAACCAGATGACTTTGTTTTGGAGGTGTTCAGAACAAGGTTAAGGGCAGAGAAAGCTTGTTGGACACGAAGAAAGCTTTGTTGTAGAGCGTTTATCACAAAATCCGGGGAGGGACCAGCTGAGTATACTGTATCGTCTGCATATAAATGGATGAGAGAGCGTCCTACTGCCCGAGCTATGTTGTTGATGTAAATTGAGAAGAGCGCGGGGCCTAGGATTGAGCCTTTGGGTACTCCCTTGATGACAGGCAGTTGCTGAGGCTGCAGATGTTCCAATATCTACTGGAAAGCCTTCCCAGAAGAGTGGAGGCTGTTATAGCAGCAAAGGGGGGACCA
>NW_024058070.1:20000-37500 GCF_016432855.1 Salvelinus namaycush
ATATTCAGCCAATTCATATTCTCTGTTTAGGGTCAGATAGCAATTTAGTCGGCTTTGGGATTTTGTTTCATTTTTCCAATGTTGTATATATGAGTCCTTTGATTGGTTCATGATTTTGTTTATTGGAATTCTTTCTTTTGAAGCAGTGCTGGTGTCAGCTTGGTTGGTTAGGTCCAACACCAGCTGACTGAGAGGGCTCGTTTCTGGGCTCAGCTCTTGGGTTTGAAGTGCTTTAAATTGCAGACTCGAATTTGGACTTGAATTTAGATGTAGCCAAAATTTTAATGATCTTTTCTGTATTTTCATTATTACTGATAGATATAGATATATAGATATTATAGGATAGAGTTGTATCTCTCTCTCTCTCTTACACACTCTCTCTCTCTCTTACACACTCTCTCTCTCTCTCTCTCTCTTACACTCTCTCAAATTCAAATTCAAGCTGCTTTATTGGCATGAAAAACATTGTGTCAATATTGCCAAAGCAACAATGTATACAATATACATAGAAATAAAATTATAAACAATGACAAATAATAATATAGAATGGCAGTAAATAATAATACAAAATTAAATATAAAAATAGTAACAATAAAATGGTAACAGTCAATAATCGAATGTAATGTAATAAAAAAATGAAACTATAACTAACTTATAACTAAATAACGGTCATCTTCACCATTACATCGGTACTACAACTACTATCATCATTACCACTACTACCACCACCACCATCATTAAACTGCTATCATTACCATTACCACCCATACCATTACTACTTGGAATGATAAACAACAATAATAATAGTAATAACAATAACAGTAATAACAATAATAGTAATAATAAGTAAGTTACTGCTTACTATGCAGATGTTATTATTCAGTGTCTCTCAGGCTATGGCAGGCAAATACATATTTGGCTGCAAGAGGAGCCATTGCTCCTTCGCCCATGAGTATTTTTAGTTTTTCCTCTGGGTTTAATAAGTAAAAATTTGGAATAAATGTAGACATTTCTGTGAATAATGAATCTCTTGGTGAGGAATATTTATCACAGTAAAGGAGAAAGTGCATCTCTGTTTCTACCTCCCCTGTCGTGCAGTGACCACATACACGCTCCTCTTTGGGTAGCCATGTCTTTTTATGTCTGCCGGTTTCTATTGCCAATCGGTGGTCACTCAGCCTGTACTTGGTGAGGATCTGTCTCTGCTTCGTATCTCTGACAGAGTAGAGATATTCAGCCAATTCATATTCTCTGTTTAGGGTCAGATAGCAATTTAGTCGGCTTTGGGATTTTGTTTCGTTTTTCCAATGTTGTATATATGAGTCCTTTGATTGGTTCATGATTTTGTTTATTGGAATTCTTTCTTTTGAAGCAGTGCTGGTGTCAGCTTGGTTGGTGAGGTCCAACACCAGCTGACTGAGAGGGCTCGTTTCTGGGCTCAGCTCTTGGGTTTGAAGTGCTTTAAATTGCAGACTCGAATTTGGACTTGAATTTAGATGTAGCCAAAATTTTAATGATATTTTCTGTATTTTCATTATTACACGAAAGCGGCCCAATTCTGCCCTACATGCATTAGTTGGTGTATTTCTCTGGACTTGTAGGATTTTCCGACAGAATTCTGCATGTAGGGCTTCAATTGGATGTTTGTCCCACATTTTAAAGTCCAGTTTATTGAGTGGCCCCCAAACCTCACTTCCGTAAAGAGCTATTGGTAGGATTACACTGTCAAATATTTTGGTCCAAATTCTAATTGGGATGTTGATTTTGAATAATTTCATTTTTATTGCATACAATGCTCTGCGGGCTTTTTCTTTGAGTGCATTCACTGCCCTATTAAAGTTTCCCGATGCAGATATGGTCAGACCAAGGTAGGTGTAATTGTTTGTGTGTTCAATGATGGTGTTGTTCAGGGTGAATTTATATTTGTGTTTCTGACATCTGTTTTGTTTTTGGAAAATCATGATTTTAGTTTTTGGGAAATTTACTGCCAGGGCCCAATTATGGCAATATTGCTCTAGAATATTAATGTTCTGTTGAAGACCTTCTTTGGTTGGTGATAGAAGTACCAAGTCATCAGCATATAGCAGGTATTTCACCTCTGTGTCAAATAGTGTGAGTCCTGGGGCTGGAGAATGGTCCAACATGTCTGCTAATTCATTGATATAAATGTTGAAAAGATTTGGACTCAAACTACAGCCTTGTCTCACACCTCGACATTGTGAAAAGAATTCTCTCTCTCTCTCTCTTACACACTCTCTCTCTCACTTACACACTCTCTCTCTCTTACACACACTCTCTCTCTCTCTTACACACTCTCTCTCTCTTACACACACACACTCTCTCTCTCTCTCTCTCTCTCTCTCTCTCTCTCTCTCTCTCTCTCTCTCTCTCTCTCTCTCTCTCTCTCTCTCTCTCTCTCTCTCTTACACACACTCTCTCTCTCTCTTACACAATCTCTTTCTCTCTCTCTTGCACACTCTCTCTCTCTTACACACTCTGTCTCTCTCTTACACACACACTCTCTCTCTCTTATACACACACACTCTCTCTCTCTTACACACTCTCTCTCTCTCTTACACTCTCTCGCTCTCTCTCTTACACTCTCTCTCTCTCTCTTACACTCTCTCTCTCTCTCTTACACTCTCTCTCTCTCTTACACACTCTCTCTCTCTTACACACACTCTCTCTCTCTCTTACACACTCTCTCTCTCTTACACACTCTCTCTCTCTCTCTCTCTCTCTCTCTTACACACACTCTCTCTCTCTCTCTCTCTCTCTTACACACACTCTCTCTCTCTCTTACACAATCTCTTTCTCTCTCTCTTACACACTCTCTCTCTCTTACACACTCTGTCTCTCTCTTACACACACACACTCTCTCTCTTACACACTCTCTCTCTCTCTTGCACACTCTCTCTCTCTTACACACTCTGTCTCTCTTTTACACACACACTCTGTCTCTCTCTTACACACACACACACACTCTCTCTCTCTTATACACACACACTCTCTCTCTCTCTCTTACACACACTCTCTCTCTTACACACACTCTCTCTCTTTCAAACAAACAAACTTTACTGTTTACTCTTCACTCTCTATGTTTTTTCTTTGTTTTAGCACCGTGCTCCCTCATCATGATAGCTGTTTTAATGAAGCCGTCTTTAATGGTCTACTCTAACCACAGACAGCTGGCGAGGAGGGATAGATTCTTTAATGGTCTACTCTAACCACAGACAGCTGGCGAGGAGGGATAGGTTCTTTAATGGTCTACTCTAACCACAGACAGCTGGCGAGGAGGGATAGGTTCTTTAATGGTCTACTCTAACCACAGACAGCTGGCGAGGAGGGATAGATTCTTTAATGGTCTACTCTAACCACAGACAGCTGGCGAGGAGGGATAGGTTCTTTAATGGTCTACTCTAACCACAGACAGCTGGTGAGGAGGGATAGGTTCTTTAATGGTCTACTCTAACCACAGACAGCTGGCGAGGAGGGATAGGTTCTTTAATGGTCTACTCTAACCACAGACAGCTGGCGAGGAGGGATAGGTTCTTTAATGGTCTACTCTAACCACAGACAGCTGGCGAGGAGGGATAGGTTCTTTAATGGTCTACTCTAACCACAGACAGCTGGCGAGGAGGGATAGGTTCTTTAATGGTCTACTCTAACCACAGACAGCTGGCGAGGAGGGATAGTTGCTTTAATGGTCTACTCTAACCACAGACAGCTGGCGAGGAGGGATAGGTTCTTTAATGGTCTACTCTAACCACAGACAGCTGGCGAGGAGGGATAGGTTATTTAATGGTCTACTCTAACCACAGACAGCTGGCGAGGAGGGATAGGTTCTTTAATGGTCTACTCTAACCACAGACAGCTGGCGAGGAGGGATAGTTGCTTTAATGGTCTACTCTAACCACAGACAGCTGGTGAGGAGGGATAGGTTCTTTAATGGTCTACTCTAACCACAGACAGCTGGCGAGGAGGGATAGGTTCTTTAATGGTCTACTCTAACCACAGAAAGCTGGCGAGGAGGGATAGGTTCTTTAATGGTCTACTCTAACCACAGAAAGCTGGCGAGGAGGGATAGGTTCTTTAATGGTCTACTCTAACCACAGACAGCTGGCGAGGAGGGATAGGTTCTTTAATGGTCTACTCTAACCACAGACAGCTGGCGAGGAGGGATAGGTTCTTTAATGGTCTACTCTAACCACAGACAGCTGGCGAGGAGGGATAGGTTCTTTAATGGTCTACTCTAACCACAGACAGCTGGCGAGGAGGGATAGATTCTTTAATGGTCTACTCTAACCACAGACAGCTGGCGAGGAGGGATAGGTTCTTTAATGGTCTACTCTAACCACAGACAGCTGGTGAGGAGGGATAGGTTCTTTAATGGTCTACTCTAACCACAGACAGCTGGCGAGGAGGGATAGGTTCTTTAATGGTCTACTCTAACCACAGACAGCTGGCGAGGAGGGATAGGTTCTTTAATGGTCTACTCTAACCACAGACAGCTGGCGAGGAGGGATAGGTTCTTTAATGGTCTACTCTAACCACAGACAGCTGGCGAGGAGGGATAGGTTCTTTAATGGTCTACTCTAACCACAGACAGCTGGCGAGGAGGGATAGGTTCTTTAATGGTCTACTCTAACCACAGACAGCTGGCGAGGAGGGATAGTTGCTTTAATGGTCTACTCTAACCACAGACAGCTGGCGAGGAGGGATAGGTTCTTTAATGGTCTACTCTAACCACAGACAGCTGGCGAGGAGGGATAGGTTCTTTAATGGTCTACTCTAACCACAGACAGCTGGCGAGGAGGGATAGGTTCTTTAATGGTCTACTCTAACCACAGACAGCTGGCGAGGAGGGATAGTTGCTTTAATGGTCTACTCTAACCACAGACAGCTGGTGAGGAGGGATAGGTTCTTTAATGGTCTACTCTAACCACAGACAGCTGGCGAGGAGGGATAGGTTCTTTAATGGTCTACTCTAACCACAGAAAGCTGGCGAGGAGGGATAGGTTCTTTAATGGTCTACTCTAACCACAGAAAGCTGGCGAGGAGGGATAGGTTCTTTAATGGTCTACTCTAACCACAGACAGCTGGCGAGGAGGGATAGGTTCTTTAATGGTCTACTCTAACCACAGACAGCTGGCGAGGAGGGATAGGTTCTTTAATGGTCTACTCTAACCACAGACAGCTGGCGAGGAGGGATAGGTTCTTTAATGGTCTACTCTAACCACAGACAGCTGGCGAGGAGGGATAGTTGCTTTAATGATCTACTCTAACCACAGACAGCTGGCGAGGAGGGATAGTTGCTTTAATGGTCTACTCTAACCACAGACAGCTGGCGAGGAGGGATAGGTTCCTTAATGGTCTACTCTAACCACAGACAGCTGGCGAGGAGGGATAGGTTCTTTAATGGTCTACTCTAACCACAGACAGCTGGCGAGGAGGGATAGGTTCTTTAATGGTCTACTCTAACCACAGACAGCTGGCGAGGAGGGATAGTTGCTTTAATGGTATACTCTAACCACAGACAGCTGGCGAGGAGGGATAGTTGCTTTAATGGTATACTCTAACCACAGACAGCTGGCGAGGAGGGATAGGTTCTTTAATGGTCTACTCTAACCACAGACAGCTGGCGAGGAGGGATAGGTTCTTTAATGGTCTACTCTAACCACAGACAGCTGGCGAGGAGGGATAGGTTCTTTAATGGTCTACTCTAACCACAGACAGCTGGCGAGGAGGGATAGTTGCTTTAATGGTCTACTCTAACCACAGACAGCTGGTGAGGAGGGATAGGTTCTTTAATGGTCTACTCTAACCACAGACAGCTGGCGAGGAGGGATAGGTTCTTTAATGGTCTACTCTAACCACAGAAAGCTGGCGAGGAGGGATAGGTTCTTTAATGGTCTACTCTAACCACAGAAAGCTGGCGAGGAGGGATAGGTTCTTTAATGGTCTACTCTAACCACAGACAGCTGGCGAGGAGGGATAGTTGCTTTAATGATCTACTCTAACCACAGACAGCTGGCGAGGAGGGATAGTTGCTTTAATGGTCTACTCTAACCACAGACAGCTGGCGAGGTGGGATAGGTTCTTTAATGGTCTACTCTAACCACAGACAGCTGGCGAGGAGGGATAGGTTCTTTAATGGTCTACTCTAACCACAGACAGCTGGCGAGGAGGGATAGTTGCTTTAATGGTCTACTCTAACCACAGACAGCTGGCGAGGAGGGATAGGTTCTTTAATGGTCTACTCTAACCACAGAAAGCTGGAGAGGAGGGATAGGTTCTTTAATGGTCTACTCTAACCACAGACAGCTGGCGAGGAGGGATAGGTTCTTTAATGGTCTACTCTAACCACAGACAGCTGGCGAGGAGGGATAGGTTCTTTAATGGTCTACTCTAACCACAGACAGCTGGCGAGGAGGGATAGGTTCTTTAATGGTCTACTCTAACCACAGACAGCTGGCGAGGAGGGATAGGTTATTTAATGATCTACTCTAACCACAGACAGCTGGCGAGGAGGGATAGGTTCTTTAATGGTCTACTCTAACCACAGACAGCTGGCGAGGAGGGATAGGTTCTTTAATGATCTACTCTAACCACAGACAGCTGGCGAGGAGGGATAGGTTCTTTAATGGTCTACTCTAACCACAGACAGCTGGCGAGGAGGGATAGTTGCTTTAATGGTCTACTCTAACCACAGACAGCTGGCGAGGCGGGATAGTTGCTTTAATGGTCTACTCTAACCACAGACAGCTGGCGAGGAGGGATAGGTTCTTTAATGGTCTACTCTAACCACAGACAGCTGGCGAGGAGGGATAGGTTCTTTAATGGTCTACTCTAACCACAGACAGCTGGCGAGGAGGGATAGGTTCTTTAATGGTCTACTCTAACCACAGACAGCTGGCGAGGAGGGATAGGTTCTTTAATGGTCTACTCTAACCACAGACAGCTGGCGAGGAGGGATAGGTTCTTTAATGGTCTACTCTAACCACAGACAGCTGGCGAGGAGGGATAGGTTCTTTAATGGTCTACTCTAACCACAGACAGCTGGCGAGGAGGGATAGGTTCTTTAATGGTCTACTCTAACCACAGACAGCTGGCGAGGAGGGATAGGTTCTTTAATGGTCTACTCTAACCACAGACAGCTGGCGAGGAGGGATAGGTTCTTTAATGGTCTACTCTAACCACAGACAGCTGGCGAGGAGGGATAGGTTCTTTAATGGTCTACTCTAACCACAGACAGCTGGCGAGGAGGGATAGTTGCTTTAATGGTCTACTCTAACCACAGACAGCTGGCGAGGAGGGATAGGTTCTTTAATGGTCTACTCTAACCACAGACAGCTGGCGAGGAGGGATAGTTGCTTTAATGGTCTACTCTAACCACAGACAGCTGGCGAGGAGGGATAGGTTCTTTAATGGTCTACTCTAACCACAGACAGCTGGCGAGGAGGGATAGGTTCTTTAATGGTCTACTCTAACCACAGACAGCTGGCGAGGAGGGATAGGTTCTTTAATGGTCTACTCTAACCACAGACAGCTGGTGAGGAGGGATAGTTGCTTTAATGGTCTACTCTAACCACAGACAGCTGGCGAGGAGGGATAGTTGCTTTAATGGTCTACTCTAACCACAGACAGCTGGCGAGGAGGGATAGGTTCTTTAATGGTCTACTCTAACCACAGACAGCTGGCGAGGAGGGATAGTTGCTTTAATGGTCTACTCTAACCACAGACAGCTGGTGAGGAGGGATAGGTTCTTTAATGGTCTACTCTAACCACAGACAGCTGGCGAGGAGGGATAGTTGCTTTAATGATCTACTCTAACCACAGACAGCTGGCGAGGAGGGATAGTTGCTTTAATGGTCTACTCTAACCACAGACAGCTGGCGAGGAGGGATAGGTTCTTTAATGGTCTACTCTAACCACAGACAGCTGGCGAGGAGGGATAGTTGCTTTAATGGTCTACTCTAACCACAGACAGCTGGTGAGGAGGGATAGGTTCTTTAATGGTCTACTCTAACCACAGACAGCTGGCGAGGAGGGATAGTTGCTTTAATGATCTACTCTAACCACAGACAGCTGGCGAGGAGGGATAGTTGCTTTAATGATCTACTCTAACCACCGACAGCTGGCGAGGAGGGATAGTTGCTTTAATGATCTACTCTAACCACAGACAGCTGGCGAGGAGGGATAGGTTCTTTAATGGTCTACTCTAACCACAGACAGCTGGTGAGGAGGGATAGTTGCTTTAATGGTCTACTCTAACCACAGACAGCTGGTGAGGAGGGATAGTTGCTTTAATGATCTACTCTAACCACCGACAGCTGGCGAGGAGGGATAGTTGCTTTAATGGTCTACTCTAACCACAGACAGCTGGTGAGGAGGGATAGTTGCTTTAATGATCTACTCTAACCACAGACAGCTGGCGAGGAGGGATAGTTGCTTTAATGATCTACTCTAACCACAGACAGCTGGCGAGGAGGGATAGTTGCTTTAATGGTCTACTCTAACCACAGACAGCTGACGAGGAGGGATAGTTGCTTTAATGGTCTACTCTAACCACAGACAGCTGGCGAGGAGGGATAGGTTATTTAATGGTCTACTCTAACCACAGACAGCTGGCGAGGAGGGATAGTTGCTTTAATGGTCTACTCTAACCACAGACAGCTGGCGAGGAGGGATAGTTGCTTTAATGGTCTACTCTAACCACAGACAGCTGGCGAGGAGGGATAGGTTCTTTAATGGTCTACTCTAACCACAGACAGCTGGCGAGGAGGGATAGGTTCTTTAATGGTCTACTCTAACCACAGACAGCTGGCGAGGAGGGATAGTTGCTTTAATGGTCTACTCTAACCACAGACAGCTGGCGAGGAGGGATAGTTGCTTTAATGGTCTACTCTAACCACAGACAGCTGGCGAGGAGGGATAGGTTCTTTAATGGTCTACTCTAACCACAGACAGCTGGCGAGGAGGGATAGGTTCTTTAATGGTCTACTCTAACCACAGACAGCTGGCGAGGAGGGATAGTTGCTTTAATGGTCTACTCTAACCACAGACAGCTGGCGAGGAGGGATAGTTGCTTTAATGGTCTACTCTAACCACAGACAGCTGGCGAGGAGGGATAGTTGCTTAGAGAGATAAAAAATAAAGATATTTTAGTTTTTTCTGTTGACGTCTCAATCAGGGAAGCCACTTGGGACTGAGTGGGAATTGAGGGGTACTGGTTCACAAACACTGCTTTCCCTAAGCCCATATACACACGCACACACACACACACACACACACACACACACACACACACACACACACACACACACACACACACACACACACACACACACACACACACACACACACACACACACACACACACACACACACACACGCATGGTATGTTCTTCTATCCTCTTGGGGACCTAAAATAAATGTCCATCCTATTTTCCCTAATCCCTACCCTAAATCTTATTTTTAATTTCACCTTTATTTAACAGGTAGGCCAGTTGAGAACTAGTTCTCATTTACAACTGCAACCTGGCCAAGATAAAGCAAAGCAGTGCGACAAAAACAACATCGCAGAGTTACGCATTGGATAGACAAACGTACCGTCAATAACACAATAGTAAAATCTATATACAGTGTGTGCAAATTTATTAAGATTAGGGAGGTAAGGCAATAAATAGGCCATAGTGGCGAAATAATTACAATTTAGTATTAACACTGGAGTGATAGATGTGCAGATGATGATGTGCATGTAGAGATACTGGGGTGCAAAAGAGCAAAAAATAATAATAATAACAATGTGGGGATGAGGTAGTTGGGTCAGCTATTTACAGATGGGCTGTGATCGGTAAGCTGCTCTGACAGCTGATGCTTATAGTTAGTGAGGGAGATATAAGTCTCCAGCTTCAGTGACTTTTGCAGTTCGTTCCAGTCAGTGGCAGCAGAGAACTGGAAGGAAAGGCGGCCAAAGGAGGTGTTGGCTTTGGGGACGACCAGTGAAATATACCTGCTGGAGCACGTGCTATGGGTGGGTGTTGCTATGGTGACCAGTGAGCTGAGATAAGGCAGGAGCTTTACCAAGCAAAGACTTAGATGGATGACCTGGAGCCAGTGGGTTTTGCGACGGGTATATAGCGAGGGCCAGCCAACAAGAGCATACAGGTCGCAGTGGTGGGTGGTATATGGGGCTTTGGTAACAAAACGGATGGCACTGTGATAGACTACATCCAATTTGCTGAGTAGAGTGTTGGAAGCTATTTTGTAAATGACAAAGGATCGGTAGGATGGTCAGTTTTACAAGGGTATGTTTGGCAGCACGAGTGAAGGAGGCTTTGTTGCGAAATAGGAAGCCGATTCTATATTTCATTTTGGATTGGAGATGCTTAATGTGAGTCTGGAAGGAGAGTTTACAGTCTAACCAGACACCTAGGTATTTGTAGTTGTCCACATATTCTAAGTCGGAACCATCCAGAGTAGTGATGCTAGTCGGGCGGGCGGGTGCGGGCAGCGATTGGTTGAAGTACTAGCATTTAAGAGCAGTTGGAGACCACGGAAGGAGAGTTGTATGGCATTGAAGCTCGTTTGGAGGGTTGTTAACACAGTGTCCAAAGAAGGGCCAGATGTATACAGAATGGTGTCGTCTGCGTAGAGGTGGATCAGAGAATCACCAGCAGCAAGAGCGACATCATTGATATATACAGAGAAAAGAGTCGGCCCGAGAATTGAACCCTGTGGCACCCCTATAGAGACTGCCAGAGGTCCGGACAACAGGCCCTCCGAGTAATTTGAGAAACCAAGGCTATTGAGTCTGCCGATAAGAATGTGGTGATTTACAGAGTCGAAAGCCTTGGCCAGGTTGATGAAGACGGCTGCACAGTACTCTCTTTTATCGATGGCGGTTATGATATCGTTTAGGACCTTGAGCGTGGCTGAGGTGCACCCATGTCCAGCTCTGAAACCAGATTGCATAGCGGAGAAGGTACGGTGAGATTCGAAATGGTCGGTGATCTGTTTGTTAACTTGTTAACATACAACTCTCCTTCCGTGGCCTCCAACTGCTCTTAAACGCTAGTAAAACCAAATGCATGCTTTTCAACCGTTCGCTATCTGAGCAGCTAACCGATCGCTGCAGCTGTACATAGTCCATCTGTAAATAGCCCACCCAATCTACCTACCTCATCCCCATACTGTTTTTATTTACTTTTCTGCTCTTTTGCACACCAGTATCTCTACTTGCACATCATCATCTGCTCTTTTATCACTCCAGTGTTAATCTGCTAAATTGTAATTCTTCGCCACTATGGCCTATTTATTGCCTACCTCCTCATGCCTTTTGCACACACTGTATATAGACTTTCTTTTTTTTCTACTGTGTCATTGACTTGTTTATTGTTTTATTGGCTTGTTTATTGTTTATTCCATGTGTAACTCTGTGTTGTTGTCTGTGTCACACTGCTTTGATAATTTTAGAAAGAGAGGGTCCAGATTGTCTAGTCCAGCTAAACCTAACCTAACCTTAACCCGTAACTCGTAACCAAAAGCCTAACCCTAAACCTACCCTACCGTTCAAAAGTTTGGGTTCACTTAGAAGTGTCCTTGTTTTTGAAAGAAAAGCAATTTTTTTGTCCATTAAAATAACATCAAATTGATCAGAAATACAGTGTAGACATTGTTAATGTTGTAAATGATTATTGTAGCTGGAAACGGCTGATTTTTAATGGATATCTACATAGGCGTACAGAGGCCCATTATCAGCAACCATCACTCCTGTGTTCCAATGGCACGTTGTGTCAGCTAATCCAAGTTCAAATAGTACCCGCAAAACACCAGTCTCAACGTCAACAGTGAAGAGGCGACTCCGGGATGCTGGCCTTCTAGGCAGAGTTCTTCTGTCCAGTGTCTGTGTTCTTTTTCCCGTCTTAATCTTTTCTTTTTATTGGCCAGTCTGATATATGTGTTTTTCTTTGCAACTCTGCCTAGAAGGCCAGCATCCCGGAGTCGCCTCGTCACTGTTGACGTTGAGACTGGTGTTTTGCGGGTACTATTTAATGAAGCTGCCAGTTGAGGACTTGTGAGGCGTCCGTTTCTCAAACTAGACACTCTAATGTACTTGTCTTCTTGCTCAGTTGTGCACCGGGGCCTCCCACTACTCTTTCTATTCTGGTTAGAGACAGTTTGCGCTGTTCTGTGAAGGGAGTAGCACACAGCGTTGTACGAGATCTTCAGTTTCTTGGCAATTTCTCGCATGTAATAGCCTTCATTTCTCAGAACAAGAATAGATGGATGAGTTTCAGAAGAAAGTTATTTGTTTCTGGCCATTTTGAGCCTGTAATCGAACCCACAAATGCTGATTCTCCAGATACTCAACTAGTCTAAAGAAAGACAGTTTTATTGCTTCTTTAATCAGGACAACAGTTTTCAGCTGTGATAACATAATTGCAAATGGGTTTTCTAATGATCAACTCCTAACCCTAAACCTAACTCTTAACCCTAAACCTAACTCCTAAACCTAACCACTGACCCCTAACTAATTCTAATCCTAACCCTAATTGTAGCACTAACCTCTAAGCTTAAAATAGCCTTTGTCCTCATAGCCTTTGTCCTCATATTTTTCTTGTTTTACTATCCTTGTGGTGACGTTTGGGGATTTTAGGTCCCTACAAGGATAGAAGAACCAAAGATCACACACACACACACACACACACACGCACACACACACACACGCACACGCACACGCACGCGCACGCGCACGCGCACACACACACACACACACACACACACACACACACACACACACACACACACACACACACAAACACACACACACACACACACACACACACACACACACACACTTGGATGCTCACATAATGACACACATACACAGTTGCACAGTCAGTGACACAAACATACAAGCAGCACAGTGTGCTGTAGCAGATTTCTGGGTGACATGCACACTACAAAGACATGCTGTGCTAGATATGTCTGTCTGTGTGTTTCTGTGAGTCTGTTTGCTCAGCCAGCCTTTGTGTTCCCCATCTAGAGGCGTTGTGCGTCCTAAAGCATTGTGGGTAAAGCCAGGCCAGCAGATGTGAGGATCACAGTGATGAAAGAATCTGAGCCTGCTGCTGAGGCTCTTCTTTGTCTATGTGTCCCTGGCTGCTTCCCAAATAGCATCATATTCCCTTTATAGTGCACTACTGGGCCCTAGTCAAAAGTAGTGGACTTTAAAAGGAATAGGGTGCCATTTGGGATGCAGACCCTGTATCTGTATCTGTGCCCAGGAGAGGAAAGGGGGAAGCAGGGGGGAGGGAGGAATGCAGCATGCCAACACAGTGCACAATAAAACACATGTACTGTGCACGCGCACACACACACACACACACACACGCACGCACACACACAGACGCGCACACACAGACGCGCGCGCACACACACACACACACACACACACACACACTTTCACACACAAACAAGCAGTGCCTTCAGAAAGTATCTACATCCCTTGGCTTGTTGTGTTACAGCCTGGATTTAAAATTGGTGAATTTATTCATTACACTTTGGATGATGTATCAATACCCCCAGTCACTATAAAGTGCCTTTGCATTAAGGCACTAAAGTAAAACTACAAAAAATGTGGCAAAGAAATGTACTTTATGTCCTGAATACAAAGTGTTATGTTTTGGTCAAATCCACTCTTCAGGTTTTCAAGCATGGTGGTGGCTGCATCATGTTATGGCTATGCTTGTCATTGGCTAGGACTGGGGAGTTTTTTAGGATAAAATTAAATGGTATAGAGCTAAGCACAGGCAAAATCCTAGAGGAAAACCTAGTTCAGTCTGCTTTCCAACAGACACTAGGAGACAAATTCACCTTTCAGCAGGACAATAACCTAAAACACAAGGCCAGATATACACTGGAGTTCACAGGAGGTTGGTGGCAACTTAACTAGGGAGAACGGGCTTGTGGTAATGATTGGAGCAGAATTGGTGGAATGGTAACCTGGTTTCCAGGTGTTTGATGCCATTCCATTTGCACCATTCCTGCCATTATTATGAGCCGTCCTCCCCTCAGCAGCCTCCTGTGCTAGAGTTGAATGTTCCTGAGTGGCCTAGTTAGAGTTTTGATTTAAATCGTCTTGAAAATGTAAGGCAAGACTTGAAAATGGTTGTCAAGCTAAGATCAACAACGAACTGTATGTAGACAGATACACACACAATATCTCTCCCTCTCTCTCTCATCTCTGTTTCTCTCTCGCCCAGATTCATTTAGGAACCTCAGTCCATCATGACCACATAATGATTCAAATGAGCTATCTATCCACCTGCGCCTGCAGCCTCACCCAGCGTCATTATACACCCATACATTACTCCTTATACAGAGCATCCTCACTCCCAGTTCCAGGGCCTTGCAATGGATGTTGTCAGCAGCTCTATCCAGGCAGAACAGTAGCAGCAGCAGGGAGCTACATGTCCACATCCAGAGAGTGAGTTTTACAGAGGAACCAGGGCCATGGGAGACACAGAGGAACCAGGGCCGTGGGGCACAGAGGAACCAGGGCCATGGGAGACAGAGGAACCAGGGCCATGGGAGACACAGAGGAACCAGGGCCATGGGAGACACAGAGGAAACAGGGCCATGGGAGACACAGAGGAACCAGGGCCGTGGGAGACACAGAGGAACCAGGGCCGTGGGAGACAGAGGAACCAGGGCCGTGGGAGACACAGAGGAACCAGGGCCGTGGGAGACAGAGGCCCCAGGGCCGTGGGAGACAGAGGCCCCAGGGCCGTGGGAGACAGAGGCCCCAGGGCCGTGGGAGACAGAGGAACCAGGGCCGTGGGAGACAGAGGAACCAGGGCCGTGGGAGACAGAGGAACCAGGGCCCGCAGCACCAGCACTGCCCTGTTCTCCATCTCGCTCACTTGCTGAGCACAACACAGCAGTGGAAAGAGGGAGGGATGGACTCGGCACATTTAGGAAGAGAGAGAATGAAGAGGTTTAGGGGCGAGGGACAGAATGGGGAAAAGGGAAGGAAAAGAGGCTAACAAGCTGAATCAGGAAAGAGATCAGGGATGCAAACCTTCGTGATTCGTGTAGATCCGATGAGAAAAGTTTTGGGGGGGGGGGGTGGATCACTACTGGCTGTAAGCGAATGAGTGATGCGCGTTTGGAGGAATACTGGCTGCTGTATCCAAGGCCCACCCAATCATTCACATAACAACAGAATGCAGCACAACACGCGACTGGAGAAAGAAGAGACAACCAATTTACTAGTTACAGCATCAGCGCGCGCTCTGGAAAGGCAGCTTGTCAGTTACAGCAGCGCGTCCCCTGAACGATAACGAAGAGGTAACGTTAGGTGAGAAGCCTGACCACGGAGACGGGGGTGAAGGTGATGAATCATACTTCAGGAGCTGTAACCGAAAAACTACTGGCATTTGGAAAGTTTGAGGTGAGGGAGAAAGTGTGGTGGAACAAGTATTAGTATTGTTCAGTATCTTGCTAACGTTAGCTAGATTGAATTATCCATATCTAGCCAGAGAAATGTTGAGCAACATTAGCCAACTTATCTGATCAAATAATTGAGTTTATGGTGTGAAAATTCGCTTGCTAATAAAGTCAGACAACTAACATTAGCTAGCTAACGTTACAACACCAGATGAGCTAACATTAGTAACCTAACCAATTCACTATAGTATTAACTGGTATACGTCTCCTTGCCGTTCCTCAAGTTATAACGCGTTAGTTGCTTACTGGAGCCTGGCAATCTGTGTGAAATGTTAACTAGTTAACTAGCTAACGAACTAACCAGTATCTGTTAACTGTTTTCCCTCTACAGTATGTGGTTCATTTTCAGAATAAGAGAATTAGGTGAAAATGAGGCGTTGCTTGTTAAACAAGTGGATTCAGGGATCAAGTGTAGCTGGAGATGGGCCTGGTTTAAGCTGGATGCCACTATAGTAGGCTGGACACATGACATTTTTAACAATGCTTTTTTCTAATAAAAACTAGTTCATTGCATCCGCGGTGGAGCCCAGTTTCATAATATTACCATATATCCCAGCTGCCTGCCGTAGTTTTGAAGTAATCACGAAAAAACAGGCCTTATTTTAGGGCATTTTTCACCCTGCCAGCTCCTATTAGTTCTATTGAGCACTGTGGCACCAACTCGCCTTCCGAACGTTCTAATCCCAGTTTGTTGTACTATGTCACAATGCCAGCTTTGCTATTGTTGGCAATGGAGACCTGCTCACGTTGTTTATAGTTAAAATGTAAACAACAAAAAATGACTCATGGAACTCTGAGGTCATTGTTTCCTAGAGGGAAATATAGGTATGTCTGTCTATTTTGCCAAATATCTCACAATGTGTATATT
Organism: Salvelinus namaycush; assembly: GCF_016432855.1. Classification (NCBI taxonomy): domain Eukaryota; kingdom Metazoa; phylum Chordata; class Actinopteri; order Salmoniformes; family Salmonidae; genus Salvelinus; species Salvelinus namaycush. The sequence continues at coordinate 36,385 of NW_024058070.1, forward strand.
TCGATATTTTTTTTCATTGGACACCATTTTAATCATGAGAATCTCTTCTCTCAAATTATGTAAGGCTGGGCAGTGTATCTCATTGTCATCAAACACTAGACCAGAAATAGTCAGAAGTTGCCATTTTTTCCATTTTCCTCGTTATGCAGACATAAGCACACTTGTCACCATCAAGGTGCGGATGTTAACTTTCTACACAAGTTTTTATTTTTCAATTTCGTCCTAAGAACAGATTGTACTGGTAAAATAAAAAGGGATACATTTTTTGGTGCCATTTAGGCGAAATAGAATTCGAAGTATCACTCCAGTCAAAACAGCCTCTGCGAACGTTCAATTCATTTGCTATGGGCTCGCGAAAGTGTTCCAGCTTAGCCAACGTTCTTTTGCCATTTTCAGCCTTGGGTGAATTTTGACTCGTTCTATTGTCCAGCCTAAGTATATAGGTGAAAGGAACACCACACACTTTCCCTCTTTCTCACTTTTGCTTGCACATTGTAGAACAGATGTTCACAGGCAGAAAGTGTACAATGTACAGTTGAAGTCAGAAGTTTACATACACTTTAGCCAAATACATTTAAACTCAGTTTTTCACAATTCCTGATATTTAATCCTAGTAAAAATTCCCTGTCTTAGGTCAGTTAGGATCACAACTTTATTTTAAGAATGTGAAATGTCAGAATAATAGTAGAGAATTATTTATTTCAGCTTTTATTTCTTTCATCACATTCCCAGAGGGTCAGAAGTTTACATACACTCAATTAGTATTTGGTAGCATTGCCTTTAAATTGTTTAACTTGGGTCAAACGTTTCGGGTAGCCTTCCACAAGCTTCCCACAATAAGATGGATGAATTTTGGCCCATTCCTCCTGACAGAGCTGGTGTAACTGAGTCAGGTTTGTAGGCCTCCTTGCTCGCACACGCTTTTTCAGTTCTGCCCACAGATTTTCTATAGGATTGAGGTCAGGGCTTTGTGATGGCCACTCCAATACCTTGACTTTGTTGTCCTTAAGCCATTTTGCCACAACTTTGGAAGTATGCTTGGGGTCATTGTCCATTTGGAAGACCCATTTGCGACCAAGCTTTAACTTCCTGACTGATGTATTGAGATGTTTCTTC
>NW_024058070.1:42500-69610 GCF_016432855.1 Salvelinus namaycush
GTGAAAGGGATAATAGAGAGTACAGTAGTGTGTAGGGATAATAGAGAGTACAGTAGTGTGTAGGGATAATAGAGAGTACAGTAGTGTGTAGGAATAATAGAGAGTACAGTAGTGTGTAGGAATAATAGAGAGTACAGTAGTGTGTAGGGATAATAGAGAGTACAGTAGTGTGTAGGGAATAATAGAGAGTACAGTAGTGTGTAGGGAATAATAGAGAGTACAGTAGTGTGTAGGGATAATAGAGAGTACAGTAGTGTGTAGGATAATAGAGAGTACAGTAGTGTGTAGGATAATAGAGAGTACAGTAGTGTGTATGGAATAATAGAGAGTACAGTAGTGTGTAGGAATAATAGAGAGTACAGTAGTGTGTAGGGATAATAGAGAGTACAGTAGTGTGTAGGGATAATAGAGAGTACAGTAGTGTGTATGGAATAATAGAGAGTACAGTAGTGTGTAGGAATAATAGAGAGTACAGTAGTGTGTAGGGATAATAGAGAGTACAGTAGTGTGTAGGGATAATAGAGAGTACAGTAGTGTGTAGGATAATAGAGAGTACAGTAGTGTGAAAGGGATAATAGAGAGTACAGTAGTGTGTAGGGAATAATAGAGAGTACAGTAGTGTGTAGGGATAATAGAGAGTACAGTAGTGTGTAGGGAATAATAGAGAGTACAGTAGTGTGTAGGGATAATAGAGAGTATAGTAGTGTGTAGGGAATAATAGAGAGTACAGTAGTGTGTAGGGAATAATAGAGAGTACAGTAGTGTGTAGGGATAATAGAGAGTACAGTAGTGTGTAGGAATAATAGAGAGTACAGTAGTGTGTAGGGATAATAGAGAGTACAGTAGTGTGAAAGGGATAATAGAGAGTACAGTAGTGTGTAGGGATAATAGAGAGTACAGTAGTGTGTAGGGAATAATAGAGAGTACAGTAGTGTGAAAGGGATAATAGAGAGTACAGTATGGTGGAAGGGATACGACATGAAAAGCACTAAGGGATATGACCAGACCACTTCTACCTCCAGCAGACTTCTACCTCCAGCAGAACTCTCAGAGGAGGACACAGGAGGGTTGAGAGACATGTTGGGACAAACCAATTCTTCCTCCCGCTGGGTTGGAGTTTCTATTTACCAAGGCAGAGAGTGTGTGTGTGTGTGTGTGTGTGTGTGTGTGTGTGTGTGTGTGTGTGTGTGTGTGTGTGTGTGTGTGTGTGTGTGTGTGTGTGTGTGTGTGTGTGTGTGTGTGTGTGTGTGTGTCTACCGTGGCAGTTAGATACTTTCCTCTTTGACAGCTGAGAAGGAAGTCCTTCACATCCATTACTCTCACTACTGCTTAGGTTACAGCAAGGGACCTCTCTCTCTCTTATCTATTATGAACAGAGCCACACAAGAGCTCTCAGACTCAGAGAGAGAGAGAGAGAGAGAGAGAGAGAGAGAGAGAGAGAGAGAGAGAGAGAGAGAGAGAGAGAGAGAGAGACAGTGAAGTAAAAAGAGAGAGAGATTGTGTTTATTAGTTCTCAGTCTCTGAGAACGCCAGGTCATCCCTTAGCTCTGTGGAAGTTATTACCTACCCTCTCATAGGTGGAGAGAGGGAGGGAGAGAGGGAGAGAAAGAGAGCGAGGGAGAGAGAAGGAGGGAGGGAGGGAGAGAGAGAAGGAGGGAGAGAGAGAGGGAGAGAGAGAGAGAAGGAGGGAGAGAGAGAGAGAGAGAGGGAGAGAGAGAAGGAGGGAGAGAGAGAGAGAAGGAGGGAGAGAGAGGGAGAGAGAGAAGGAGGGAGAGAGAGAGAGAGAGAGAAGGAGGGAGAGAGAGAGAGGGAGAGACATGAAGTAACCTACTTCAACTCCCAGTCCATCTGGGTACTGGTGAATTGACAAAACGTCATTGTTAATAATGGGTGAAGGGTTGAAACAACTGACATAGAGGTTATAACACCTGACATAGAGTTTATAACAACTGGCATAGAGGTTATAGCACCCGGCATAGAGGTTATAACAACTGACATAGAGGTTATAACAACTGACATAGAGGTTATAGCAATTGACATAGAGGTTATAACACCTGACATAGACATCCAGATAAGGCATACAGGAGTCTTAACTGTACGCAGCTGTATCTCACTCTTCTCAGAGACAATTGCAGGAAGCGTTTCAATTCCCCCTCTGGGGTTAGAGAGAGAGTAAAGTAGCTTTATACACTTGTCATTCCTTTATGCATTATTCAATAGAGATCTGTAAATAACACTCTGGGTTTTCGTAGCAGAAATGTAGTTTTTAGCCAAGTGAGATCGAGGGCTTCACTGTCTTCTAGATTTCTTCCTCTCTCAGCAATTTCTCAAGGCTGTTTTCTGGGAGCAGTCGTGCACTATTGGCTGTGTGGCATCGGTTTTCCTCTGTTATTCTCCTTCTGATCCAAAATGACAGTTGGTCCAGTATTAAAGAAGGCCAATTACACCCACTGCCTCTGATCAACGGGTTAGCGGTTAGCTTTAGTGTTAGCCCAGCGATCTACCCAGGCTTTGCTTTGGAGCAAATGGAGGCAGTTAGCCAATTTGCACAAATTGTGGCTATAGAACAGTAGCCTGTAGGCGTATGACAATGGGTTTGACATTTCCTGACACTAATTGTGACTACCATAATGATGATGGTTATTACTGGCCCCACTTTTATTGGAGTCCACAGCGGGAGTGTAAAAACACACACGTGTTCCTGCTGTAGATTTAGCACAAAACCTGATGCCTCTCTCCTCTCTCTCCTCTCTCTTTCTCCTCTCTCTTTCTCCTCTCTCTCTCTCCTCTCTCTTTCCTCTCTCTCTCCTCTCTCTCTCCTCTCTCTCCTCTCTCTTTCTCCTCTCTCTCTCTCCTCTCTCTTTCCTCTCTCTCTTTCCTCTCTCTCTTTCCTCTCTCTCTCCTCTCTCTCTCCCTCTCTCTCCTGTCTTTGTCTCTCTCCTCTCTCCTCTCTCTCTCTCCTCTCTCTCTCCCTATCTCTCCTGTCTTTGTCTCTCCCCTCTCTCTCTCTCCTCTCTCTCTCCCTATCTCTCCTGTCTTTGTCTCTCCTCTCTCTCTCCCTCTCTCCCTCCTGTCTTTGTCTCTCCTCTCTCTCCCTCTCTCTCGCTCTCTCTTTCTCCAGTATCTCTCCAGGACATCACTATGAGGAAGGCGTTTAGGAGCTCCACCATCCAGGACCAGCAGCTGTTTGCCCGCCAGTCGCTGCCCATCCCCCTGCAAGAGACCTTTGACCTCTGCGAGCAGCCGCCACCCCTCAACATCCTCACACCCTACAGGTCAGCTTCACAGCAACCTCCCTCCTGATTGCTTAGTGTCAGCTTCACAGCAACCTCCCTCCTGATTGGGTAGTGTCAGCTTCACAGCAACCTCGCTCCTGATTGGGTAGTGTCAGCTTCACAGCAACCTCCCTCCTGTTTGGGCAGTGTCAGCTTCACAGCAACCTCGCTCCTGATTGGGTAGTGTCAGCTTCACAGCAACCTCCCTCCTGTTTGGGTAGTGTCAGCTTCACAGCAACCTCCCTCCTGTTTGGGCAGTGTCAGCTTCACAGCAACCTCGCTCCTGATTGGGTAGTGTCAGCTTCACAGCAACCTCCCTCCTGTTTGGGTAGTGTCAGCTTCATAGCAACCTCCCTCCTGATTGGGTAGTGTCAGCTTCACAGCAACCTCCCTCCTGATTGGGTAGTGTCAGCTTCACAGTAACCTCCCTCCTGATTGCTTAGTGTCAGCTTCACAGCAACCTCCCTCCTGATTGGGTAGTGTCAGCTTCACAGCAACCTCCCTCCTGATTGCTTAGTGTCAGCTTCACAGCAACCTCCCTCCTGATTGGGTAGTGTCAGCTTCACAGCAACCTCCCTCCTGATTGGATAGTGTCAGCTTCACAGCAACCTCCCTCCTGATTGGGTAGTGTCAGCTTCACAGCAACCTCCCTCCTGATTGGGTAGTGTCAGCTTCACAGCAACCTCCCTCCTGATTGCTTAGTGTCAGCTTCACAGCAACCTCCCTCCTGATTGGGTAGTGTCAGCTTCACAGCAACCTCCCTCTTGATTGCTAAGTGTCAGCTTCACAGCAACCTCCCTCCTGATTGCTTAGTGTCAGCTTCACAGCAACCTCCCTCCTGATTGGGTAGTGTCAGCTTCACAGCAACCTCCCTCCTGATTGGGTAGTGTCAGCTTCACAGCAACCTCCCTCCTGATTGGGTAGTGTCAGCTTCACAGCAACCTCCCTCCTGATTGGGTAGTGTCAGCTTCACAGCAACCTCCCTCCTGATTGCTTAGTGTCAGCTTCACAGCAACCTCCCTCCTGATTGGGTTGTGTCAGCTTCACAGCAACCTCCCTCCTGATTGCTTATTGTCAGCTTCACAGCAACCTCCCTCCTGATTGGGTAGTGTCAGCTTCACAGCAACCTCCCTCCTGATTGGGTAGTGTCAGCTTCACAGCAACCTCCCTCCTGATTGGGTAGTGTCAGCTTCACAGCAACCTCCCTCCTGATTGGGTAGTGTCAGCTTCACAGCAACCTCCCTCCTGATTGGGTAGTATCAGCTTCACAGCAACCTCCCTCCTGATTGGGTAGTGTCAGCTTCACAGCAATCTCCCTCCTGATTGGGTAGTGTCAGCTTCACAGCAACCTCCCTCCTGATTGCTTAGTGTCAGCTTCACAGCAACCTCCCTCCTGATTGGGTAGTGTCAGCTTCACAGCAACCTCCCTCCTGATTGGGTAGTGTCAGCTTCACAGCAACCTCCCTCCTGATTGGGTAGTGTCAGCTTCACAGCAACCTCCCTCCTGATTGGGTAGTGTCAGCTTCACAGCAACCTCCCTCCTGATTGGGTAGTGTCAGCTTCACAGCAACCTCCCTCCTGATTGGGTAGTGTCAGCTTCACAGCAACCTCCCTCCTGATTGGGTAGTGTCAGCTTCACAGCAACCTCCCCCCTGATTGGGTAGTGTCAGCTTCACAGCAACCTCCCTCCTGATTGCTTAGTGTCAGCTTCACAGCAACCTCCCTCCTGATTGGGTAGTGTCAGCTTCACAGCAACCTCCCTCCTGATTGCTTAGTGTCAGCTTCACAGCAACCTCCCTCCTGATTGGGTAGTGTCAGCTTCACAGCAACCTCCCTCCTGATTGGGTAGTGTCAGCTTCACAGCAACCTCCCTCCTGATTGGGTAGTGTCAGCTTCACAGCAACCTCCCTCCTGATTGGGTAGTGTCAGCTTCACAGCAGCCTCCCTCCTGATTGGGTAGTGTCAGCTTCACAGCAACCTCCCTCCTGATTGGGTAGTGTCAGCTTCGCAGCAATCTCCCTCCTGATTGGGTAGTGTCAGCTTCACAGCAACCTCCCTCCTGATTGCTTAGTGTCAGCTTCACAGCAACCTCCCTCCTGATTGGGTAGTGTCAGCTTCACAGCAACCTCCCTCCTGATTGGGTAGTGTCAGCTTCACAGCAACCTCCCTCCTGATTGGGTAGTGTCAGCTTCACAGCAACCTCCCTCCTGATTGGGTAGTGTCAGCTTCACAGCAACCTCCCTCCTGATTGGGTAGTGTCAGCTTCACAGCAACCTCCCTCCTGATTGGGTAGTGTCAGCTTCACAGCAACCTCGCTCCTGATTGGGTAGTGTCAGCTTCACAGCAACCTCCCTCCTGATTGCTTAGTGTCAGCTTCACAGCAACCTCCCTCCTGATTGCTTAGTGTCAGCTTCACAGCAACCTCCCTCCTGATTGGGTAGTGTCAGCTTCACAGCAACCTCCCTCCTGATTGCTTAGTGTCAGCTTCACAGCAACCTCCCTCCTGATTGGGTAGTGTCAGCTTCACAGCAACCTCCCTCCTGATTGGGTAGTGTCAGCTTCACAGCAACCTCCCTCCTGATTGGGTAGTGTCAGCTTCACAGCAACCTCCCTCCTGATTGGGTAGTGTCAGCTTCACAGCAATCTCCCTCCTGATTGGGTAGTGTCAGCTTCACAGCAACCTCCCTCCTGATTGCTTAGTGTCAGCTTCACAGCAACCTCCCTCCTGATTGGGTAGTGTCAGCTTCACAGCAACCTCCCTCCTGATTGGGTAGTGTCAGCTTCACAGCAACCTCCCTCCTGATTGCTTAGTGTCAGCTTCACAGCAACCTCCCTCCTGATTGGGTAGTGTCAGCTTCACAGCAACCCTCCCTCCTGATTGGGTAGTGTCAGCTTCACAGCAACCTCCCTCCTGATTGAGTCAAATGGAGATAAATAATCCATGATGAAACCCCAGCAAGCGGTCCAGGGCTTTTTATTTGTCTGGTTTCTCAGTTGTGTGTGTGACTGATTGACTTTGTTTTTTACGAGGCCCATAGCTATTCCAGGCTGTGGACCTAGCCTGGCTGGTAGAACTGGGGAATAGCAGAAGTGTTATTTATATATGTGGACCCAGCCTGGCTGGTAGAACTGGGGAATAGCAGAAGTGTTATTTATATATGTGGACCCAGCCTGGCTGGCAGAACTGGGGAATAGCAGAAGTGTTATTTATATATGTGGACCCAGCCTGGCTGGTAGAACTGGGGAATAGCAGAAGTGTTATTTATATATGTGGACCCAGCCTGGCTGGTAGAACTGGGGAATAGCAGAAGTGTTATTTATATATGTGGACCTAGCCTGGCTGGTAGAACTGGGGAATAGCAGAAGTGTTATTTATATATGTGGACCCAGCCTGGCTGGTAGAACTGGGGAATAGCAGAAGTGTTATTTATATATGTGGACCTAGCCTGGCTGGTAGAACTGGGGAATAGCAGAAGTGTTATTTATATATGTGGACCCAGCCTGGCTGGTAGAACTGGGGAATAGCAGAAGTGTTATTTATATACGTGGACCCAGCCTGGCTGGTAGAACTGGGGAATAGCAGAAGTGTTATTTATATATGTGGACCTAGCCTGGCTGGTAGAACTGGGGAATAGCAGAAGTGTTATTTATATATGTGGACCCAGCCTGGCTGGTAGAACTGGGGAATAGCAGAAGTGTTATTTATATATGTGGACCCAGCCTGGCTGGTAGAACTGGGGAAAAGCAGAAGTGTTATTTATATATGTGGACCCAGCCTGGCTGGTAGAACTGGGGAATAGCAGAAGTGTTATTTATATATGTGGACCCAGCCTGGCTGGTAGAACTGGGGAATAGCAGAAGTGTTATTTATATATGTGGACCCAGCCTGGCTGGTAGAACTGGGGAATAGCAGAAGTGTTATTTATATATGTGGACCTAGCCTGGCTGGTAGAACTGGGGAATAGTAGAAGTGTTATCTTACTTCATTCATTCATGCTTGTGTGTGTGTATGTGTATTTTCTATAATAGTCTCTGTTTCTATCTCCATATGTGCACACACACACACACACACACACACACACACACACACACACACACACACACACACACACACACACACACACACACACACACACACACACACGCACACACAGGGGGTTGTGAGGAGACAGCTGCAGGTGTACATTACTCTTGTTTTAAATCCAGGGTCAGTTTGTGTGTGTGTATGTGGGTTTCACAAGCTACTGTATGACTGTGACAGAGAGGCAGGTGTTGGTATTACTACTACTCTATAGGCTGACAGACACAGAGCCTGTAGACACAGTGTGTGTTTAGTAGCTGTATGGCTCTGTGTCTGTTCTAGGATAAATGTCAGCTGTTGAGCTAGTCTATACTGAGACACAGCTGTAGACATTACTATGGACAGCATACCGACAGAAACCTCTACCCAGCATGTTCTCTGACCCCTCTATATATACAGTTGTAGTCGGAAGTTTACATACACCTTAGCCAAATACATTTAAACTCAGTTTTTCACAATTCCTGACATTTAATCCTGGTAAAAATTCCCTGTCTTAGGTCAGTTAGGATCACCACTTTATTTTAAGAATGTGAAATGTCAGAATAATAGTAGAGAGAATGATTTATTTCAGCTTTTATTTCTTTCATCACATTCCCAGTGGGTCAGAAGTTTACATACACTCAATTAATATTTGGTAGCATTGCCTTTAAATTGTTTAACTTGGGTCAAACGTGTTAGGTAGCCTTCCACAAGCTTCCCACAATAAGATGGGTGAATTTTGGCCCATTCCTCCTGACAGTGCTGGTGTAACTGAGTCAGGTTTGTAGGCCTCCTTGCTCGCACACGCTTTTTCAGTTCTGCCCACAGATTTTCTATAGGGTTGAGGTCAGGGCTTTGTGATGGCCACTCCAATACCTTGACTTTGTTGTCCTTAAGCCATTTTGCCACAACGTTGGAAGTATGCTTGGGGGTCATTGTCCATTTGGAAGACCCATTTGCGACCAAGCTTTAACTTCCTGACTGATGTCTTGAGATTCAACATAACTTTCCTGCCTCATGATGCCATCTATTTTGTGAGGTGCACCAGTCCCTCCTGCAGCAAAGCACCCCCACAATATGATGCTGCCACCCCCGTGCTTCACGGTTGGGATGGTGTTCTTCGGCTTGCAAGCCTCCCCCTTTTTCCTCCAAACATAACAATGGTCATTATGGCAGTTCAACAGTTCTATTTTTTGTTTCATCAGACCAGAGGACATTTCTCCAAAAAGTACGATCTTTGTCCCCATGTGCAGTTGCAAAACATAGTCTGGCTTTTTTATGGTAGTATTGGAGCAGTGGCTTCTTCCTTGCTGAGCGGCCTTTCAGGTTATGTCGATATAGGACTCATTTTACTGTGGATATAGATACTTTTGTACCTGTTTCCTTCAGCATCTTTACAAGGTCCTTTGCTGTTGTTCTGGAATTGATTTGCACTTTTCGCACCAAAGTACGTTCATCTCTAGGAGACAGAATGCGTCTCCTTCCTGAGCCGTATGACGGCTGCATGTTCCCATGGTGTTTATACTTGCGTACTATTGTTTGTACAGATGAATGTGGTACCTTCAGGCGTTTGGAAATTGCTCTTAAGGATGAACCAGACTTGTGGAGGTCTACCATTTTTTCTGAGGTCTTGGCTGATTTCTTTTGATTTTCTCATGATGTCAAGCAAAGAGGCACTGAGTTTGAAGGTAGGCCTTGAAATACATCCACAGGTACACCTCCAATTGACTCAAATGAGGTCAAATAGCCTATCAGAAGCTTCTAAAGCCATGACATGATTTTCTGGAATTTCCCAAGCTGTTTAAAGGCACAGTCAACTTAGTGTATGTAAACTTCTGACCCACTGGAATTGTGATACAGTGAATTATAAGTAGTTTGTTAACAAGACATTTGTGGAGTGGTTGAAAAACGAGTGTTAATGACTCCAACCTAAGTATGTAAACTTCTGACTTCAACTGTAGAACACTTCTGAAGGACTCCAGGACCACTGTTTAGTTTCTTTAGTTTCTGTCCCATGTACCCTTTCTTCTCCCTCCCTCTCAATTTCAATTCCATTCAAAGGGATTTATTTGCATGGCAAACAGATGCCAAAGCATTAGAAATAGATAACAAACAAAAGGAAATTAACAGTAAACATTACAGGAATATTTCAAATGTCATATTGTGGCTTTGTAAAGTGTTGTAACTATGTTCAAATAGTTATAATACAAAAGGGAAAATAAATAAACATAGATATTGGTTGTATTTACAATGGTGTTTGTTCTTCACTTGCCTTTTTCTTGTGGAAACAGGTCACAAATCTTGCTGCTGTGGTATTTTGCATAATAGATATGGGAGTTTATCAAAATTGGTCTGTGTAATCTGAGGGAAATATATGATTCTAATATGGTCATACATTTGGCAGGAGGTCAGGAAGTGCAGCTCAGTTTCCACCTCATTTTGTGGGCAATGGGCACTAGATGTCGACCAATTATGATTTTTCAACGCCGATACCGATTATGATTTTTCAACGCCGATACCAATTATTGGAGGACCAAAAAAAGCCGATACCAATTAATCGGCTGATTTATGTAATAATGACAATTACAACAATACTGAATGAACAGCCTCCCGGGTGGCGCAGTGGTCTAGGGCACTGCATCGCAGTGCTAGCTGCGCCACCAGAGTCTCTGGGTTCGCGCCCAGGCTGGGCTGGGTTCGCGCCCAGGCTCTGTCGCAGCCGGCCGCAACCGGGAGGTCCGTGGGGCGACGCACAATTGGCATAGCGTCGTCCGGGTTAGGGAGGGTTTGGCCGGTAGGGATATCCTTGTCTCAGTATGTAAAAAAAAATGTAATAAAATGTATGCACTCTACTGTAAGTCGCTCTGGATAAGAGCGTCTGCTAAATGACTCAAATGTAAATGTAAATGTAAACAATGAACACTTTTATTTTAACTTCATATAATACTTAAATAAAATCTATTTAGTCTCAAATAAATAATGAAACATGTTCAATTTGGTTTAAATAATGCAAAAACAAAGTGCTGGAGAAGAAAGTAAAAGTGCAATATGTGCCATGTTAAAAAGCTAACGTTAAAGTTCCTTGCTCAGAACATAAGAACATATGAAAGCTGGTTGTTCAATATTCCCAGATCTTCAATATTCCCAGTAAAGAAGTTTTAGGTTGTAGTTATTATAGGAATTATGACGCGTCGACTATTTCTCTCTATACCATTTGTATTTCATATACCTTTGACTATTGGATGTTCATATAGGCACTTTAGTATTGCCAGCCTAATCTCGCGAGTTGATAGGCATGAAGTCATAAACAGCACTGTGCCTCAAGCATTGCAAACGCAGTAAAGTGCTGTTTGAATGAATGCTTACGAGCCTGCTGCTGCCTACCACCGCTCAGTCAGACTGCTCTATCAAATATCAAATCATAGACTTAATTATAATATAATAACACACAGAAATACCTTTGGTTATTAATATGGTCGAATCCGGAAACTATCATCTCGAAAACAAAACGTTTATTCTTTCAGTGAAATACGGAACCGTTCCGTGTTTTATCTAACGGGTGGCATCCATATGTCTAAATATTGCTGTTACATTGCACAACCTTCAATGTTATGTCATAATTATGTAAAATTCTGGCAAATTAGTTCACAGTTCGCAACGAGCCAGGCGGCCCAAACTGCTGCATATACCCTGACTCTGCTTGCACTGAACGCAAGAGAAATGACACAATTTCCCTATTTAACATTGCCTGCTAACATGAATTTCTTTTAACTAAATATGCAGGTTTTAAAAAATATACTTCTGTGTATTGATTTGAAGAAAGGCATTGATGTTTATGGTTAGGTACATTTGTGCAAAGATGATGCTTTTTTCAACAATGCTCTTTTGTTAAATCATCACCCGTTTGGTGAAGTTGAAGTATGCTGTGATTCGATGATAAATTAACAGGCACTGCATTGATTATATGCAACGCAGGACAAGCTAGATAAACTAGTAATATCATCAACCGTGTGTAGTTAACTAGTGATTATGTGAAGATTGATTGTTTTTTAGAAGATAAGTTGCTACCTTGGCTCCTTGCAGCCACAAGGTTCTTTTGACGCTGCACTCGCGTAACAGCTGGTCAGCCTGCCACGCAGTTTCCTTGTGGATTGCAATGTAATCGGCGTCCAAAACGGCCGATTACCGATTGTTATGAAAACTTGAAATCGGCCCTAATTAATCGGCCATGTCGGTTAATCAGTCGACCTCTAGTGTGCACATAGACTGTCTTCTCTTGAGAGCCAGGGTTGCCTATGGCGGCCTTTCTCAATAGCAAGGCTATGCTCACTGAGTCTGTACATAGTCAAAGATTTCCTTCATTTTGGGTCAGTCACAGTGGTCAGGTATTCTGCCACTGTGTACTCTCTGTTTAGGGCCAAATAGCATTCTAGTTTGCTCAGTTTTTTTTGTTTATTCTTTCCAGTGTGTCAAGTAATTATCTTTTTGTTTTGTCATAATTTGGTTGAGTGTAATTGTGTTGCTGTCCTGGGGCTCTGTGGGGTCTGTTTGTGTTTGTGAACAGAGCCCCAGGACCAGCTTGCATAGGGGGCTCTTCTCCAGGTTCATCTCTCTGTAGGTGATGGCTTTGTTATGGAAGGTTTGGGAATCGCTTCCTTTTAGGTGCTTGTAGAATTTAACGGCTCTTTTCTGGATTTTGATCATTAGTGGGTATCAGCCTTATTCTGCTCTGCATGTAATATTTGGTGTTTTACGTTGTACACCATGAAGGGCAATGGGTTCAATAACTGATTCAAGTATTTTTAGCCAGATTCAAATTGGCGTGTCGAATTTTATGTTCCTTTTGATGGCATAGAAGTCCTCTCTCTCTCTCTCTCTCTCTCTCTCTCCTCCATACGCAGTCAGAAGATATTGGAAGCCTCTCTCTCTCTCTCTATCTCGTCTCTCGCTCTCTCTATCTCTCTCTCATCCACTCTCTTCTCTCTCCTCGCCTCCTCACTCTCGAGTCTCTCCTCTCATCTCATCTTTCTCTACTCCTCTCGAGTCTCTCTCTCTCTCTCTGCAACACCTCAGGCTGTTGTTCTTCAGATCCAGCTGCTGCTACCCTGTCACATACACAATCACAATATAAACACCATACTACTCAGTCACAATACACACACACACACACCAAATTCACATACACATGATGCACTCACACACACAATAACACACAGCCTACCCCTGTCATACTCCCTTCAATCTTCCCCATGTTGTTGCAAATCATTAAACGTCCTCAGCTATTTTAGATGATGTTTCCTCTTCCTCCCTCTGTCACAATCACGGCCTCTTGTCACCGAGCACAGCCATGGTTCATGTAGGAGAAGAGTGAGTCCCTTTTAATGCTGCTAGGTGATCTTATGGAGAACAGTATGATGGTTGTCATGGCAGATATGCTCAGTGTAGTGAGTTTACTTTCAGTACCTTGCTGTGTAACTGACTAGGCATGTGTCATATGCTATTTGTGTACTTGTGGTGTGTTGTGTAGTGTGTGTGTGTGTGTTGTGTGTGTGTGGTGTTGTGGTGCGTGTGTGTGTGTGTGTGTGTGTGTGTGCGTGTGCGTGTGTGAGAGAGAGAGAGTGACAGTGTGTGTGTGTGTGTGTTTGGTCATTCATTTCCTCATCATAGGGGATTTGAAGTGATAATTTCCTCCTTCCGATTTAATTTCTCCTGGTCAAGGGTGAAGACAGGAGGAAATGAAAGACAAATTAAAAGATAAAGAGAGAGAGAGTTCAAACTTGACTGATCAGAGTGCATCCCCCATCAGCCTTCGCTGGTTCGCAAGGCTCTGAGTAGACCTTAGATCAGTGTCTAGGGGTAACTGTGGTTTCCTCCTGCAGGGATGACGGTAAGGAGGGGCTGAAGTTCTACACCAACCCCTCCTACTTCTTTGACCTGTGGAGAGAGAAGATGCTGCAGGACACAGAGGACAAGAGGAAGGAGAAGAGGAAACAGAAGGTAATGAAGGGCAGCCATTGGCCCGTCACCAGCATCCTGTCTACATATTGGTGGATTCAGCGTGGTGTCGTTAGCCCATTGGTCCTTAACTGAGGGGCTGTGTCACCAAGTGGCTTTCTGACCCTAACTAATTTCAGATCAGCTCTCCATATCGTAAGCATAATCTCAGCCATTATGAGCCCAGTAGTGGAACTGTTCTTGGATCAGAATTGCCAGTATTATTAACATCTAGAGCTACAGATGATATATGTGATGAAGGACATAACACTGTAGTCTATGGTCAGTGATTCACACAAACACACCACACACACAACACAGCACACACAACACACAACCCACACACACACACACAGCACACACACACACACACGACACACACAACTGCACACACACACTGCACACACACAGCTACACAAATGGTCGATATGGGTCAGTGGGGTTGGGAAAGATGAGGTGAGGCATAATCACTGATTTATCAGATGACCAGAGTACATATCGACTCATAGCGTACTCTACGACACACACGACACACACACACACACCACCACACACACTTACACACCACACACCACACACACACACACACACACACACACACACACACACACACACACACACACACACAGGGAACCATTAGCTATGTATCTGTAATAGATGAGCATCAGGGAGGGGAGGATACAGGGTGGTTCTCTGTTGTCAAGTTATTTACTCTAATTAATGGTTGGCTCTGCCCTCTCTCTGCCCCCGCTCCTCATGAGGGAGCCTTTGTTTATCCTTAGAGAGACACACTCACATTTCCATACACCCACATACTGTACACACAGTTGATCTCATGTGGGGCCCTTCATAAATACACATTTACTATACTGTATACACACATACGTACCGTACACACAAATGCTCTCATGAGGAAGAACGCTGTGCATCCTCAGAGACACACACACACACACCCACACAGAAGCATGAGGGAGCCTTTGTATATCGTCCGAGATCTCCTTCCGTCTCTCACACAAACCCTAAATTACTGAGAAGTCAGCCCCTGTGCAGAAGGAGGGGTCTCCTGCCCCGAGCCCCAGGGGCTCCCTATGACGCTAATCAGCACCAGCTTGAGAGGCGGGCCATAGCCCTCACTTCCCCATACCATTCAACCAGAGGCCAATGTGGTTAGATTTCCAAGCACAACCAGTCAATGAGGTAGAAGCTTCCACAGGGAATCCTGCCAGAGAGGTTTGGGATATAGAAGTTGAGGTTTGGGTTTTCATGGTGGTGATAAATGGTTCAGTCACAAGGCTCAGTCAGGGAACAGGGGACAGTTGCATTAGTCAGGGAACAGGGGACAGTTACAGTAGTCAGGGAACAGGGGACAGTTGCATTAGTCAGGGAACAGGGGACATGTTACTAGTAGTCGGGAGGCAGGACAGTTACATATCAGGGACAGGCGATACAGTACGTAGTCAGGGAACTGGGACAGTTACAGTAGTCGGGAGACAGGGGACGTATGCAGTAGTCAAGGAACAGGGACAGTTACAGTAGTCAGGGACATGGGGGACATTTACAGTATTGCAGGGACAGGGAACATGGGGGGACAGATTTATAAAGGGGGGGGGGCAGTAGTCAGGGAACAGGGGACAGTTACAGTAGTCAGGGAACAGGGGACAGTTGCATTAGTCAGGGAACAGGGGACAGTTGCATTAGTCAGGGAACAGGGGACAGTTACAGTAGTCAGGGAACAGGGGACAGTTACAGTAGTCAGGGAACAGGGGACAGTTACAGTAGTCAGGGAACAGGGGACAGTACAGTATCAGGGAACGGGACAGTTTGCAGTTAGTCAGGGAACAGGGGACAGTTGCATTAGTCAGGGAACAGGGGACAGTTACAGTAGTCAGGGAACAGGGGACAGTTACAGTAGTCAGGGAACAGGGGACAGTTACAGTAGTCAGGGAACAGGGGACAGTTACAGTAGTCAGGGAACAGGGGACAGTTACAGTAGTCAGGGGACAGTTACAGTAGTCAGGGGACAGTTACAGTAGTCAGGGAACAGGGGCAGATTACTAGTATCAGGGAACATGGGACTAGTTACAGTAAGTCGGGAACAGGGGACAGGGACAGTTCGTAGCAGGAACAGGGACATTGCATTAGTCCATGGAACCAGGTACAGGGGACAGTTACAGTTTCAGGAACAGGGGACAGTTACAGTATTCAGGACAGGGATCGTTGCAAGTAGTCAGGGAACAGGTGCTTAGTTACAGTAGTCAGGGAACAGGGGAACGAGTTGCACCTTAGTCATGGGAACAGGACAGTGCATAGTCAGGGAAACAGGGAGCAGTTGCTTGTCAGGGAACAGGGACGTTGGCATTAGTCAGGGAACAGGGGACAGTTACAGTAGTCAGGGGACAGTTACAGTAGTCAGGGAACAGGGGACAGTAGTCGGGAACGGGAACAGTTACAGTAGTCAGGGAACAGTTACAGTAGTCAGGGAACAGGGGACAGTTGCATTAGTCAGGGGACAGTTGCATTAGTCAGGGAACAGGGGACAGTTGCATTAGTCAGGGAACAGGGGACAGTTACAGTAGTCAGGGAACAGGGGACAGTTACAGTAGTCGGGACAGTGCAGTATTCGGGGACGTTAGCAGGTATTTAGTAAAGGATAAGAATAAGGAAAGAAAGAGATTGTAGACTAATTTCAGGGGCGACTTTTACAGTAGTCAGAGGGATACCGGGACAGTAGTACCGGGAAGCAGGAACAGTTGCGTAGTGCCGGATACAGGGGACAGTTAGAAGTAGTCAGGAACAGTGGGGGGGCGGGGGGGGGTGGTGGGGGTAGGGTGGGGGGGGGGGGGGGTGGGTGGGGGGGGGGGGGGGGGGGTGGGGGGTGGTAGGGGTGGGGGGGGGTGGGGGGGGGGTGGGGTGGGGGGTGGGGGGTTGGGGGGGGGGGTGGGGGGGGGGGGGGGGGGGGGGGGTGGGGGGGTTGGGTGGGGGGGGGGGTGGGGGGGGGGGGGGGTGGGGTGGGGGGGGGGGGGGGGGGGGGGGGTGGGGGGGGGGGGGGGGGGTGGGGGGGGGGGGGGGGGAACAGTTACAGTAGTTCAGGGACCAGTACAGTAGTCAGGGAACCGGCAGTACGTATGTCAGGACAGGGGACGTTACGTAGTCGGGACAGTTACAGTAGTCAGGGAACAGGGGACAGTTACAGTAGTCAGGGGACAGTTACAGTAGTCAGGGAACAGGGGACAGTTACAGTAGTCGGGACAGTTGCAGTAAACAGGGAACAGGGGACAGTTACAGTAGTCAGGGGACAGTTATAGTAGTCAGGGAACAGGGGACAGTTACAGTAGTCAGGGGACAGTTACAGTAGTTAGGGAACAGGGGACAGTTACAGTAGTCGGGACAGTTGCAGTAGTCAGGGAACAGGGGACAGTTGCAGTAGTCAGGGAACAGTTGCAGTAGTCAGGGAACAGGGGACAGTAGTCAGGGAACAGGGGACAGTTTGACGTAGTCAGGAACTGGGGACAGTAGATCCAGACAGGGGACAGTTACAGTAGTCAGGGAACAGGGGACAGTTACAGTAGTCAGGAACGGGGACAGTTCGTAGGTCAGGACAGGAGGACAGTTACAGTTACAGTAGTCAAGGGAACAGGGTACAGTTGACAGTCAGTCAGGAAAGGGGATCAGTTTACGTATGTCAGTGGAACAGGACAGTTTCATAGTCCAGGGAACAGGGGACAGTTACAGTAGTCAGGGAACAGGGGACATTACAGTAGTCAGGGAACAGGGGACAGTTACAGTAGTCAGGGAACAGGGAGCAGTTCGCAGTAAGTCAGGAACAGTTGGCATATCAGGGAACAGGGACGTTACAGTAGTCATGGAACAGTTTTTTTTTTTTTTTGCAGTAGTCGGGAACAGGACGTTACTAGTAGTCAGGGACAGGGGACGTTGCATTAGTCAGGGGTAACAGGGATAGTTACAGTCGTTCAGTGGACAGGGGACGTTACGTAGTACAGGGAAAGGGACGTTTGCAGTAGTCAGGGACAGGGGACAGTCAGTAGTCAGGGACAGTTACAGTGTCAGCTGGACAGGGACAGTTACAGTAGTCAGGGGACAGTTACAGTAGTCAGGGAACAGGGGACAGTAGTCAGGGAACAGGGGACAGTTACAGTAGTCAGGGAACAGTTGCAGTAGTCAGGGAACAGTTACAGTTGGCAGTAGCAGGAACAGGGACGTTTCAGTAGTCAGTAGGAACGGGTACTGTACAGTAGTCAGGGAACAGTTGCAGTAGTCAGGCGACAGTTACAGTAGTCAGGGGACAGTAGTCAGGGGACAGTTACAGTAGTCAGGGAACAGTTGCAGTAGTCAGGGAACAGGGGACAGTTACAGTAGTCAGGGAACAGTGTGCGTTAGTCGGGACAAGTTTACAGTATTCAGGGCCGTTACGAGTCAGGGACGTTACGTAGTCAGGGTTATACAGGGACAGTACGTGAGTCGGGGAACGTTACAGTAGTCAGGGGACAGTTACGTAGTCAGGGACAGGGACAGTATCAGGCAACAGGAACGTTACAGTAGTCAGGGAACTTTACAGTAGTCAGGGACGTTACGGTATCAGGGGAACAGTTACAGGTATTCTGGGACAGTTACAGTAGTCAGGGAACAGGGGACAGTTACAGTAGTCAGGGGACAGTTACAGTAGTCAGGGAACAGGGGACAGTAGTCAGGGAACAGGGGACAGTTACAGTAGTCAGGGAACAGTTGCAGTAGTCAGGGAACAGGGGACAGTTACAGTAGTCAGGGAACAGGGAACAGTTGCAGTAGTCAGGCGACAGTTACAGTAGTCAGGGACAAGTTACTAGTAGCAGGTGAACATTACAGTAGTCCCTGGAACAGGGAGCAGTTCAGTAGTCATGGAACCACAGGAACAGTTGCAGTAGTCAGGGAACAGTTGCAGTAGTCAGGCGACAGTTACAGTAGTCAGGGGACAGTTACAGTAGTCAGGGAACAGTTGCAGTAGTCAGGGAACAGGGGACAGTTACAGTAGTCAGGGAACAGTTGCAGTAGTCAGGGAACAGGGGACAGTTACAGTAGTCAGGGAACAGGGGACAGTTACAGTCACACCACTGTGAGTTTAGAAAAGACAGAGGACAAAGAATATATAGAAAGAAGTATTTCACAAAATACTAGGCTATGGGCCTATATATACAGTATTCAATAGACCTTGTTTTGTGTAGACAGAGTATTGAGTTGGGATGGTGGTGGAGTTGGGGCCAGATCCCAGTCTAATAAAAGGCTTAACTCAGTGGGGTTATAAAGCCCTATTCATTTCCCCTGCACCACAATACACTGGCAGCCATTACAGTACAGAGTACAGACCCCTTACAGATAGCCAGGATGGCAGGCCACTAAGACCAGGGAGGGAGATTTCTGGGGTCTACACACTAATAGTTCTGGTTTGGGTTCAGATACATTATGAGATACAGGCATACAAGTACAGGATAGTGGAATAAGAGACGACGGGTTTCTGGCATGGACATTATGGAGTTATGTGAGTGGATAGACATGATGTCCTTGGCTAGAGAAAGTGAGTGAGAGAGAAACAGGGGAGAGAGAAAGAACAGAGAGAGAAAGGAAGAAAGAACAGAGAAAGAGAGAGAGAGAGAGTGTACAAGCATCTCTACAACAGATCAGGGCACTTTTTGTGGAATATACATGCAGGGACTGGATTTGCCCCGATTGCCAACCCCCACAATGTACTCCCCTTCAACACAATATTACTGGTCGGGTTCCCTACCCTATGCTCTAACCCCTCTCCCTCTCTCTTTCCCTTCGTCCTCTCCCCTGTTCTCATCCCGTCTCTATTGTCTCTGACTGTGTGCAGCTGGAAATGCCTTTTAATTTGTGGCCGGAGGGCCTTATAAGAGTCCCCTCCTTGCCCCCTCCCCTCCTCGCCCCCCCCCCCCCCCCCCCCCCCCCGCCCCCTCCGAGAGTAGGCTGACCCCCCAGACCCTGTCATGTGACCCTCAGGTTAGCCTGCTGCCCCCCTACCTAACACCACCTTGAGGCATTTGCCCTGCCTCAAAGCTTGGACCGGCCCCCCTACTCATGCTGCTAAACGCCCTCCTACGTAACCTACCTACTACTTTACCCTGGAGAACCTCTTGCTATCACCTCCCTAACTAACAAAACACTTTCTGAGACAATCGCTTGTCTGCTGCTAGTGGATTGCTGCTTATTTCACAGTGATTGTAACCTCCTGGGTTAGTTGCCACCCTCCTCCACCTGCTGCCCACCACCAGACCCCTCTCCTCCACATGCTGACCACTAACACAGACCCCCTCCCTCCACATGCGGCCACTACAAAAGACACCCCTCCTCCCCTGACTGCCAGCACTAAAACAGACCCCCTCGCGTTCCACTGCTGCCCACTACCCAGACCCCTCCTCCACATGCTGCCCACTAACACAGCCCCCCCCTCCCTACATGCTTCCCACTATACACAGACCGCCCTCCTCCACATGCTGCCCACTAACACGACCCCTCCCCTCCACCTGCTGCCCACTAACACAGACCACCCCTCCCATCCACATGCTGTCGCACTTAACCAGACCCTCCTCCACTGCTGCCCTACTAACACAGACCCTCCTCCATCCAATCTGCCCACTAACACAACCCCCTCCCTCCACATGCGCCACTACACAGACGCCCCTCTTCACCCTGCTGCCCACTAACACAACCCCCTCCCTCCCAGTCTCCCACTAACACAGTCCCCGCTCCCTCCACATGCTGCCCACTAACCAGACCCCTCCCTTACCACATGCTGCCGCACTAACCGTACCGCCCCTCCCTCCACATGACTCCGCACTAACACAGACCCCCCCTCCCGTCCAACATGCTGCCCACTAACACAGACCCCCTCCCCTCAGTGTCTTTGGTTCACTACTACCAGGATGGGTTGTGTCCTGAAATTTCTCCTGTACTTTACTCCCATGTACTTCACATGTAGGAGGTTCCGTACTTTATTTTTCTCATCTTTAACCGTCTTACTACTGTAGCTGTGGTAATTCGAATTAGGGTGAAGTAGGTGTAGCGGTACGGCATCCCGGCACAAAATCATAGTGGGGTAACGCTATAAACCGTTAAAACATGAGGCCTATCACAATAATGAAAACAAATGATCAAGAAACTGCATGCAGTAGGCATGGAAAGAGAGACTGGACATGAGACCTCGGTGGTAAAAGGGCCTACGCTCCAAATATCCGATGTTGGTTCGCGAGAACACTTGACATTTTGCCAAGGCAGAGATGAGTTGCCGAAACGATGACAACGCGGCAGCGTGGAACGTCGATACATTCTGTCCTATGACAATCGCCAAATGTCATTAGACTATTTTGGTGGTGTTTGTGTAGAAGAGTCTCTTTCATTCCCCTGTTTAGAGTTGGTAATCATGTTGCGCCAGTGGATGAACTGTGTGAGGGGCCTAGTAAAGGAGACCTTTGAAGATGATTGTTGACATCAGATGAAGACATCATGACTGGTGAGTTGATGCTACGAGTAAGGTGAATACATTTTAAAGTTAAAATGACAATCTTTAGACCACAGAGTCCTATTTAATTGAGTAGAGGATTAACTATATAGTAGTTCTATGATTAGGGCCATCAAATGACAGTAGAAGGTCTCTGTATTGAATAATCATTCTACTGTTCACCCATGATTAGTATACATCTCCATGATAATAGACCAAATGTAGTTAGGCACTGTACCAGCTCCTCCTCCTCCCACCCCCAAGGACACTCCTCAGCTATGGTTAAGGACTGCTGGGGGAGTAGAGACAGCATTGGCGGTTGCATTACGCTGAGTCTGTCACACACACGCACACACACAGCACTGTATACACACAACCGCACACACACTTGATACACACACACACACGCAGTGTTATTACACACACACACAAACGTATACACCACATTATACGCACACTGTATACCACACCACACACACGAACCTGTATAACACACACACCACACACAGTGTATACACCACACACACCACACCTGTATACACACACACGCACACTGTATCACTACACATCGCACTCTGTATACACACGACAAACACACCACTGTAGCTAACACACACCACACACACACTGTATACACACACACACAAGTACACAGCACACTGTATACACACACACACACAGCCTGTGCTTGCACAGCTAAGACACCATCCTGTTGTGCGCTGGCACATATCAGATGTAGGAGGACTGCATGGGTTTAGTCATACAGGTCCTGACATTAGCCGCATTTATAACATTAATTAACTGCTAGAACCCCACACACACACTCAAACACGACACTCAACATATCCCACACACCACTCAAACCGAAACCACACACAGCGACACCACACACTCATCACTCATAACATTTTACTGATTAAGAAGGCTCGCGAGTCATAACCTTCGGTCCATTATTTTTTTTTTCCTATCTTCTCTGGTGTGGCGTGTGGTGTGTGTGTATTGGGTGTGTGGTGTGTGTGTGTGTGTGTTTGTGTGTGTTGTGTGTGTGGTGTGTGTGTGTGTGTGGTGGTGTGTGTGTGTGTTGTGTGTGTGTGTGTATGCTTTCTCTCACCCTTGCTTCCTCATCGTAATGGCTGTGATTAATCTGGCTAAATCATATGCATTACTGTTAGGATCATGATGCTCCCTTCACGCTGCTGTGTGACGCACTGACTTCCTGGGCACCACAGGACGGGTTGGGGTCTGGGTCAACTACAGGTAGGACCGAAACACAAAACACTAGGCTACACCCGCGGTCCATGCCACGTCCTCCTTCAATCACTACCCCACCGTCCTGTCACACCAAGCCCGACTATCACTGAGCCATGTGTCCACACAGGAACCAATGGTGTTCTTTGGACATCATATAGGTGAAGACTGTTATTTTATCAATCAATTATCTAGGAAATATTATTACTGTGGATTAACTAATCATGGTAAATTGAATTAACTAGGAGTCGGATGCACCACGGAAAATCTCAGATTACAGGTTATATTTTTCCGAATATAACTCTTCAGAATATTTTTGAATATCTGATTCATTATCTTCTATAATTAATGATTCTTTACTCACACAGTCTCATTCCAATGTTTGTAAATTGATAGTTATCTGCATGACCCGGCTAAACTATGAATCATCCATATACCAATTGGCTTTAAATCATTTATTTACTTATAACTAATAAATAATCACAGAATCAATAACATTAAAAGATATTGGTTACTGAACCATCCGATATGACGGCTTGGTGGACAAGGGAAGGGGGTGTGGACTGATAGAAAGAGCGGGAAGACAAATGATCACTACACAGTGATAATTATATTCATTGAATGCATAATCCTTTGCAGCATGTATGCTCGCTATTTGGAATATTGCAATCAATATATTGTTCATCTCCCATTGTGGTTGTTCTCTCTGTTGGAATCGTCGGTCCGTTCTGCGGGAGAGTCATTTCATCAGAGAGTCTCATGGTTACTCATGAGTGGTGCTCCTATCGTCTACTCTGATACTGGTTTGATTGTATGGATATCGTCACGCGTCAATTGTCTTAGAGTAATGTTGCGCGGTTGTCGGTATTTGCTACGGTTTTATCTTTTATAGTCTGCAGACTTGTAATTGTATCTAAGATTTGCTCTTATTTTTAGGTGATCGATGCTCAATAGTTTCATTTCCGAGCGCGTGTAGCCATGCTCCACGTTGCATATTTCTAGTTCTGGTAGTCACTGTGCCGACCTCAGCTTACCGAGGTATGAGTGGTCTGAAGAGGATTTCCTCAGGGAGGGTTTTTTATTCGTACCATAGAAAGGAGCGTGTTCATGACGCCAATCATGTCTGTGCTCACGGGGGCGTGGCACGCTACTGTGAAAACTTTACAGGGACTATCAATTCTCTCACATAAAAAGGTTACTCACTTACATCATTTCAACAATGTTTCATCTTTACTCATTCTTTTATAACAAGGAATTAGATGCAAACCCCATAACTGAGAATGTACACATTCAGAGATCCGTTATGTGTGTTTTCGCTGTCCATGATGAGACGACCAAATGAAACGACCTCAACATAACTGTCCTTAAGTGTCCACTACACTTCCCCACACTCTCAAGGTGGACTATTGTTTACCGTCCCATTTTGGGATTAGGAGTTTTGGCCAAGTGAAATCTCCTTGTTCACCTGGTCTGTGATCTCTCTCTCTGGCATGAACAGGGGAAGAGTCCTCCGCCAGAATTTATGGCCTGACTAACATAACCATGGGGTGTAGGAGAGAGTGAGAGGGGAAGCCCCGATCCTACACCCAAGAAGAGCCACGTCATGTACAATGGCACGCCCTTGGACTTAGTATTCTTTGTTTTTCTATTACATTTTAGTTTAGGGTAGGTGTGACATGGGGAATGTATGTGTTTTTGTAGTGTCTGGGTGGTTGTAGGTTAGGGGGTTATTATAGTAGTTGGGTTTAATGTTTAGTATAGTAGTCCTAGCTGCTATGATCTATGGTTGAGTTGAGGTATCCCTAGGAAAGTCTATGGTTCCTGATTTGGTCTCATTAGAGCAGCTGGTTATTGTTGTCTCTGTTGGGAGCCTATTTAGGAAACTCATGCTTTAGCTGTTTGTTGGGAATTGTCTATGTCAGTGTGTATGGTCGTGTCAGCATCCATTTTTGTATTTATAGCTTCACGGTCGTCTGTTTGTTGTTTTGTTTGTTTGTTCCGTCTTAAATAAAAAGAAGATGTCTTTCCTACGCGCTGCGCCTTGTCGCCTCTCTCAGGTTCCTTTGCGAATCGTGACAGAATTCCCCAGCCATGCGGATCAGCAGAGTGAAAGCGGCAACAGGAGTCGCGCAAGGGAATGGAAATGGAGGCATAATATGGACTACACTACTAACGTGGGAGCGAGATCGAGCAGGATGGCGATCGAACCCCGGGCGAAGTGCCGGAGCCAGCCTGGGATCTCATGGCGCAGTGTGAGGAGGGATTAACCGGCGAATGGAGCAGCACGAACGACGCGGTAGGAAGCCTGTGAGTCAGCCAAAAAATTATTGGGGGGGGGCTTAGAGGTAGTGGGGCCGAGGCAGTAGGAGACACTGCGCCCTTCCACCTAACCGTGGAGAGGCGGGAGTACGGCGAACACGTGTTACGCAGTAGAGGCGCATGGTGTCTCCTGTAGCGTGTTACAAGCCCGGTGTGGGTTATTCCACCTTCCCGCAACTGTAGGGCTAGATTGGCATTGAGGTCCAGTGCCATGAATTGCCGGCTCACAGCGTCCTGGTTCCAGTGCGTCTCCTCCCGGGGGCCGGCTACATGGCACCAGCCTTCGCATGGTGTCCCCGTTCGCCTACATAGGCCGGTGCGGGTATTTAGTTATTCCACCTACCCCGCACTGGTCGGGCACGGGAGCATTCACCAGGTAAGGTTTGGCAGGGCTCGGTGTTACAAGGGAACCAGTACGCCTGCACGTCCGGTATTTCCGGCACCACCTGCCCGCCCCAGTCGCGTTCCACCAGTGACCCTACACCACGCACCAGCTTCTGTGTCTCAGAGCCCTGTTCCTCCTCCACGCACTCGTCCTAATGGTGCGTGTTCTCCCCCGGTACCACCATTCCGGCACCCGACACCAACTCCTGTGCTCTCCAGAGACCTGTGCATCCTTGGTTGCTGCTCCCCGCATTAGCCTGAGATGCGTGTCCACAGCCCGTGTACCTAACCAGTTCGGCACCACGCACTAGCCTAAGTGCGTTCGCCCAGGGTACAGTATAGCCCTTTTCCTTCTCTCCCGCACTAGCCTGTGTGCGTGTCCTTACCCGTGCCTCCAGTTCCAGGCACCACGCCCAGGCCTACAGTGCGCCTATTCCGGCCTAAGCCATCCGTCTGCCGCAGTGCATCTGAGCCCTCCGTCTCCCCAGCGCCATCTGAGCATCCGTCTCCCACGCCATCTGAGCCATCCGTTCTCCACCAGCGCCATCTGAGCCAGCGCTTCTCCCAGCAGCGCATCTGATCTATCCGTCTGCCAGTGCGTCTGAGCCATTCCGTCTGTCCCGAGTCCATTTTTTTTAGAGCCGCCGGCGTCTGTCCGGCTCGTCAGAGCCGTTAGTCGTCGTAGCGCTAGAGCCCTTCGTCAGTCCCGGATCTGCCGAGCCGCCACCAGACAGGATCTGCCGAGCCGCCACCAGCGGATATTCCAGAGCCGCCACCATAAGATCTGCAGAGCCACAACCAGTACAAGGATTCTGCCATAGCCGCCAACCATACTAGGATGCTGCCAGAGCGCGCCACCATACAGGATCTCGCCAGAGCCGTCAGCCAGCCTGAGACGTCGCAGAGGCCCGGCCAGCCAGCATGACGTCAGCAGGCCGCAGCCAGCCATAGACGTTCCAGATCCGACAGCCAGCCTATGAGCGTCGTCCAGATCCATTCCCTCGCAGCCATGAGCACCTGGATCGTCAGCCAGCCGATGAGCACCAGATCCTTCATCCAGCCATGAAGCGCAGATCCCGTCAGATGCCAGCCATGACAGCCATAAAAAAAAAGCGATCCGTCAGCCAGCCATGAGCTAGCCAGATCCGTCACCAGCCATGACTCCAGATCCCGTCAGCCAGACATAGAGCCGTCCGCCCAGGATCCGCCAGAAGCCGCCATAGCAAGATCCGGCCAGAGCATCATCCACGTCCAGGATCGTCCCTCGTCCGAGGCTGCTGCCGTCCCTCAGTCCGGAGCTCGCCCTTATCTGGTGCTGCCCCTTATCCTGGTGCTGCCCTTATCCTGGTGCTGCCGCCTTATCCTGGTGGCTGGGCCCTTATCTGTGCGCCACTTAGTCGCGGATTCTGCTCTTTTTTAGTCGGTTCCTGCCCGCTTAGTCCGGTGCTGCCCCTTTAGTCCGGTGCTGCCCTTAATCCCGTGGGTTAATGTGAGGGTGGACATTTGGAGGAGGCTACGGACGGGTAGTGTGACTATGGTGGGGTTGGGGACACGACAGTGCCGGGCGCGCCGTGAGGACGCCACACACCAGAACCCTCCCCTAGACTATGTTGGCTGGTGCGCCCCGGTAAGTTCGCACTTAACCGGGGGGGTTATGTTCACGCCCTGGCCTTAGTATTCTTTTTTTTCCTTATCTATTTAGTTAGTCGCGGTGTGACATGGAATGTATGTGTTTTTTGTAGTGTCTAGGGTGGTTGTAGGTTAGGGGGTTTTATTAGAGTAGTTTGGTTTATGTTTAGTATATAGTCTAGCTGTGTCTAGGTTGAGTGTAGGTATCTGAGAGAAAGTCTATGGTTGCCTTAATTGGGTCTCAATTGGACAGCTGGTTATTGTTGTCTCTGATTGGAGCCATATTTAAGGCAACCATACGGCTTTAGAGGCTGTTTGTGGGGATTTCTATGTCAGTGTGTAATGGTGCAGTGTCAGCACCATTTTGTATTTATTAGCTTCACGGTCGTGACTGTTGTTTGTTTGTTTGTTTGTTCTTCTTAATAAAAAAGATTACTTTCCGCGCGCTGCGCCTTGGTCCTCTCTCAGTCCCTTTGACGATCGTGACAAACACACAAACTAACAACAACGACAACACATGTTATCTACATGATTAGATAGAGCTATACAACAGCGATGTTGATTGATCAAACCAATCGACCAAACAATCGATCAACTCTTTTTTCACTTGATTTGGCTGTGTTGTTTTAGACTTGGGAGAGGGGTTATGTTATTTTGACTTCTCTGAATTGAAGGTTATGTAGGTTTGTAG
>NW_024058071.1:0-15000 GCF_016432855.1 Salvelinus namaycush
TCTGGTCTCTCTCTCCCCCAACCTCTCTCTGGTCTCTCTCTCCCGCCCAACCTCTCTCTGGTCTCTCTCTCTGGTCTCTCTCTCCCCCAACCTCTCTCTGGTCTCTCTCTCCCCCAACCTCTCTCTGGTCTCTCTCTCTCCACCAACCTCTCTCTCTCTGGTCTCTCTCTCTGGTCTCTCTGGTCTCTCTCTCTCTCTCTGGACTCTCACTCTCTCTCCCTCTCTCTCTCTCTCTCTCTGGTCTCTCTCTCTCCCCCAACCTCTCTCTCTCTCTCTCTCTGGTCTCTCTCTCTCTGGTCTCTCTCTCCCCCAACCTCTCTCTGGTCTCTCTCTCCCCCAACCTCTCTCTGGTCTCTCTCTCTGGTCTCTCTCTCCCCCAACCTCTCTCTTGCTCTCTCTCTCCCCCCAACCTCTCTCCTGGTCTCTCTCTCCCCCCCCAACCTCTCTCTGGTCTCTCTCTCTGGTCTCTCTCTCCCCCAACCTCTCTCTGGTCTCTCTCTTCCCCCAACCCTCTCTCTGGTCTCTCTCTCTCCCCCAACCTCTCTCTCTCTGGTCTCTCTCTCTGGTCTCTCTGGTCTCTCTCTCTCTCTCTGGACTCTCACTCTCTCTCCCTCTCTCTCTCTCTCTCTCTGGTCTCTCTCTTCCTCTCTGGTCTCTCTCTCTGGTCTCTCTCTCTCTCTCTCCCCCAACCTCTCTCTCTCTCTGGTCTCTCTCTCTCTCTCTCTCTCTCTCTCTCTCTCTCTGGTCTCTCTCTCTCTGGTCCCTCTCTCCCCCAACCTCTCTCTGGTCTCTCTCTCTCTCCCCCAACCTCTTTCTGGTCTCTCTCCCCCAACCTCTCTCTGGTCTCTCTCTCTGGTCTCTCTCTCTCTCTCCCCCAACCTCTCTCTGGTCTCTCTCTCCCCCAACCTCTCTCTGGTCTCTCTCTCTCCCCCAACCTCTCTCTCTCTGGTCTCTCTCTCTCTCTCTGGTCTCTCTCTCTCTCTCTGGTCTCCACTCTCTCCCTCTCTCGCTCTCTCTCTCTGGTCTCTCTCTTCCTCTCTGGTCTCTCTCTCTGGTCTCTCTCTGGTCTGTTCCTCTTAATTCAATTTAAGGGGCTTTATTGACATGGGAAACATATGTTTGCATTGTAAGTGAAATAGGTAATAAAAATGAACAGTAAACATTACACTCACAAAAATTCCAAAAGAATAACGACATTTCAAAAGTCATATTATGTCTATATACAGTGTTGTAACAATGTACAAATAGTTAAAGTACAAAAGGGAAAATAAATAAGCATAAATATGGGTTGTATTTACAATGGTGTTTGTTCTTCACTGGTTGCCCTTTTCTTGTGGCAACAGGTCACACATCTTGCTGCTGTGATGGCACACTGTGGAATTTCACCCAGTAGATATGGGAGTTTATCAGAATCGGGTTTGTTTTCTAATTCTTTGTGGATCTGTGTAATCTGAGGGAAATATGTGTGTCAGACCATGAGACATAAAACGTTCTTCTCACGAAAACGTGTGTAGCGTCCAAACGGTTTGGTCTACTAACTAATATGACCGCTGTATGGAAAGATGAGACCCTCACCAACCCCAAGGGACTCGTCTGGAGTCGCTACCATCGATATGCTGACATTGACGTTGCTATTTTTGTGTGTCGCTACGTTTCGCTTGACAGCCAGCCAGCACATAGAGAGAACGTTGCATTGTGGGTTTTGTAGTCGACTTGAGCTGCAACAGATTTCCACAATGATTTTCACATTAATACCAACCTTATTGTTCACCAAAAATACTGTTCTCATGTATTAGTGTTATGTAATACTATCCTGCAGCCCCAAACCACTAACCTGCAGCACCAGACCACTATCCTGCAGCCCCAAACCACTAACCTGCAGCACCAAACCACTAACCTGCAGCACCAAACCACTAACCTGCAGCACCAGACCACTAACCTGCAGCACCAAACCACTAACCTGCAGCACCAAACCACTAACCTGCAGCACCAGACCACTAACCTGCAGCACCAAACCACTAACCTGCAGCACCAAACCACTAACCTGCAGCACCAGACCACTAACCTGCAGCACCAAACCACTAAGCTGCAGCACCAAACCACTAACCTGCAGCACCAAACCACTAACCTGCAGCACCAAACCACTAACCTGCAGCACCAAACCACTAAGCTGCAGCACCAAACCACTAACCTGCAGCACCAAACCACTAACCTGCAGCACCAGACCACTAACCTGCAGCACCAAACCACTAACCTGCAGCACCAAACCACTAACCTGCAGCACCAAACCACTAACCTGCAGCACCAAACCACTAACCTGCAGCACCAAACCACTAACCTGCAGCACCAACCCACTAACCTGCAGCACCAACCCACTAACCTGATTCACCAACCCACTAACCTGCAGCACCAACCCACTAACCTGCAGCACCAAACCACTAACCTGCAGCACCAAACCACTAACCTGCAGCACCAAACCACTAACCTGCAGCACCAGACCACTAACCTGCAGCACCAGACCACTAACCTGCAGCACCAGACCACTAACCTGCAGCACCAAACCACTAACCTGCAGCACCAGACCACTAACCTGCAGCACCAACCCACTAACCTGCAGCACCAAACCACTAACCTGCAGCACCAAACCACTAACCTGCAGCACCAGACCACTAACCTGCAGCACCAGACCACTAACCTGCAGCACCAAACCACTAACCTGCAGCACCAAACCACTAACCTGCAGCACCAGACCACTAACCTGCAGCACCAAACCACTAAGCCCAGATCCTCTCAGCCCAGATCCTCTCAGCCCAGATCCTCTCAGCCCAGATCCTCTCAGCCCAGATCCTCTCAGCCCAGATCCCCAGATCCTGAGGAGGTTAGGGGCTGAGGAGGTTAGGGGCTGAGGAGGTTAGGGGGCTGAGGAGGTTAGGGGGCTGAGGAGGTTAGGGGGCTGAGGAGGTTAGGGGGCTGAGGAGGTTAGGGGGCTGAGGAGGTTAGGGGCTGAGGGGCTGAGGGGCTGAGGAGTCGGGGGCTGAGGAGTCGGGGGCTGAGGAGTCGGGGGCTGAGGAGTCGGGGGCTGAGGAGGTTAGGGGCTGAGGAGGTTAGGGGCTGAGGGGGTTAGGGGGCTGAGGGGGTTAGGGGGCTGAGGGGGTTAGGGGGCTGAGGAGGTTAGGGGCTGAGGAGGTTAGGGGCTGAGGAGTCAGGGGCTGAGGAATTGGGGGTTGAGAATTAGGGACTCAGGGGGTTAGGAGCTGGGGTCAGGGGCTGAGGGGGTTAGGGGCTGAGGAGGTTAGGGGCTGAGGGGGTTAGGGGGCTGAGGGGGTTAGGGGGCTGAGGGGGTTAGGGGCTGAGGAGGTTAGGGGCTGAGGAGTCAGGGGCTGAGGAATTTGGGGTTGAGAATTAGGGACTCAGGGGGTTAGGAGCTGGGGTCAGGGGCTGAGGGGGTTAGGAGCTGGGGTCAGGGGCTGAGGGGGTTAGGAGCTGGGGTTAGGGCCGTGGCTGACGGGATCAGGGCCGTGGTGGAGAGGGGTCAGGGTTAGAGCTGAGATGGAGGCAGTGAAATCCCTAGTGAATCATATAAGTGCAGATACATCACCTCTGTCTCTGGTATGAAGGGGCTGGAGTGGACGAGGTGCTTCCAGAATGTCTCCTCTGGGACAGAGGGATGCACAGAGCACTCAGAGAGAGAGAGACCATACTGATGGATGGACAGGGTTAGAACCATGTGACCTAATGACCTGGTCACACTGGTTGAAACACTCAAACACATTCCCATACTACACTGTGGATTTTTTATTTTTAAATGTATTTTACTAGGCAGTTAAGAACAAATTCTTATTTACAATGACGGCCTACACCGACCAAACCCGGAGGACGCTGGGCCAATTGTGCGCCCGCCCTATGAGACTCCCAATCACGGCCGGTTGTGATACAGCCTGGATTCGAACCAGGGTGTCTGTAGTGACGCCTCAAGCACTGAGATGCAGTGCCTTAGACCGCTGCGTCACTCGGGAGCCCCATAGTGGACATGGTATCTTTGTGATTAGTAAATACTGTGGACATGGTATCTTTGTGATTAGTACATACTGTGTGGACATGGTATCTTTGTGATTAGTAAATACTGTGGACATGGTATCTTTGTGATTAGTAAATACTGTGGACATGGTATCTTTGTGATTAGTAAATACTGTGGACATGGTATCTTTGTGATTAGTAAATACTGTGGACATGGTATCCTTGTGATTAGTAAATACTGTGGACATGGTATCCTTGTGATTAGTAAATACTGTGGACATGGTATCCTTGTGATTAGTAAATACTGTGGACATGGTATCTATGTGATTAGTAAATACTGTGGACACGGTATCTTCGTGATTAGTAAATACTGTGGACATGGTATCTTTGTGATTAGTAAATACTGTGGACATGGTATCTATGTGATTAGTAAATACTGTGGACATGGTATCTTTGTGATTAGTAAATACTGTGGACATGGTATCTTTGTGATTAGTAAATACTGTGGACATGGTATCTTTGATTAGTAAATACTGTGGACATGGTATCTTTGTGATTAGTAAATACTGTGGACATGGTATCTTTGTGATTAGTAAATACTGTGGACATGGTATCTTTGTGATTAGTAAATACTGTGGACATGGTATCTTTGTGATTAGTAAATACTGTGGACATGGTATCTTTGATTAGTAAATACTGTGTGGACATGGTATCTTTGTGATTAGTAAATACTGTGGACATGGTATCTTTGATTAGTAAATACTGTGGACATGGTATCTTTGTGATTAGTAAATACTGTGGACATGGTATCTTTGATTAGTAAATAATGTGTGGACATGGTATCATTGTGATTAGTAAATACTGTGTGGACATGGTATCTTTGTGATTAGTAAATACTGTGGACATGGTATCTTTGTGATTAGTAAATACTGTGGACATGGTATCTTTGTGATTAGTAAATACTGTGGACATGGTATCCTTGTGATTAGTAAATACTGTGGACATGGTATCTTTGTGATTAGTAAATACTGTGGACATGGTATCTTTGATTAGTAAATACTGTGGACATGGTATCTTTGTGATTAGTAAATACTGTGGACATGGTATCTTTGTGATTAGTAAATACTGTGGACATGGTATCCTTGTGATTAGTAAATACTGTGGACATGGTATCCTTGTGATTAGTAAATACTGTGGACATGGTATCATTGTGATTAGTAAATACTGAGTGGACATGGTATCCTTGTGATTAGTAAATACTGTGGACATGGTATATTTGATTAGTAAATACTGTGGACATGGTATATTTGATTAGTAAATACTGTGGATATGGTATCTTTGTGATTAGTAAATACTGTGGACATGGTATCCTTCTGATTAGTAAATACTGTGTGGACATGGTATCTTTGTGATTAGTAAATACTGTGGACATGGTATCTTTGTGATTAGTACATACTGTGTGGACATGGTATCTTTGTGATTAGTAAATACTGTGGACATGGTATCTTTGTGATTAGTACATACTGTGTGGACATGGTATCTTTGTGATTAGTAAATATCTCTGGTTCTGGGCCTGGTATCAGTCATCTCCTACCCACGTGAACCTCATGTTGTCACATCCTGCTGGGTTTGACCCCAGACACGACCTCGTGAACCTCATGTTGTCACATCCTGCTGGGTTTGACCCCAGACCACGTCAGAGCTTTCACACGGTGGAGACGTACGGAGGAGACGCACCTTGCTTTCAATAGCCCAGACTTTAGCCCCAATCCACCGCTGACCGGACGCCAGGAGCCCAACTAGGTATTGTAGTGGAGCCACAGCGAAGCCTGGCAGCTTACTGGAAGGAGGGAGTCTTTGATGTTGATGAGGGAAGGCGATTACCTTCGTACACTGCTGTCGTTCTCAGAGTAGTACAGAGAGTTGTGGCGGAGAGTCTGGAGAGAGCTGGCAGAGAGACGTCATCTAACTGCCTCATGGTACGTTCAGCCGCTGGAGAGGATCAACTAGGGCCTAAATGGCTCCCTATTCCCTACAAATGGCTCCCTATTCCCTACATAGTGCACTACTTCAGACCAGAGCCCTATAGCACCCTATTCCCTATATAGTGCACTCCTTTAGACCAGAGCTCAGGGCACTATGTAGGGAATAGTGAGCCATTTCAGACTGAGTTTCTGAAGAGCAGTTAAAAGATTAGTTTGAAGTTTGGGTTTTGGTTTTAAAGTACTTTAGTTCGCTACTTCTGAGACATCAATTGATCTCAGACCTGAAAGATTTTGTTTCTGTAATCACTTTTGAGTCCATCTTTTCTGTAGAGTTTCTAAAGGGGTTCCTGAGTCCCTTCACTGAAACCAGCCTGGGCTTTTCTAGACTTGGGACAATAGCAAGGAGTCGATGTTTACCCGTTTTGATTATAATTTTCCTTGTCAGGAAAGATTAATGGCTTGGATTTTGGAGGGAAACTTGGAATTCCACACTTGAGGATTCCAGCTTTTTGTTTCAAGGCCTGTTGACATTGTGAGAGAGATTAGCATGAAGCGTCCAATGAAAACCAAGAGAAATACTGCAGATACCACAGGGCTAGAATAGTATTATCCCATGTCCTCTCCTACCGTGGAAATATCCAATGGACTTGTGCAATGGACTTGTGCCAATGGACAGGGACTATAGCTCTCTGGCCTTGAAGTCTTGGAGGGTATTTGTGTCTGTCTGCTTGGTATGTAGCAGAGCTGAGTTCAACCTACTGAGTCGCATTACAAGTATTTATTAGATGATGCAGTCGATGTCAGCTGTGTATATATATATATAGAGAGAGAGAGAGAGAGAGAGAGAGAGAGAGAGAGAGAGAGAGAGAGAGAGAGAGAGAGAGAGAGAGAGAGAGAGAGAGAGAGAGAGAGAGAGAGAGAGAGAGAGAGAGAGAGAGAGAGAGAGAGAGAGAGAGAGAGAGAGAGAGAGAGAGAGAGAGAGAGAGAGAGAGAGAGAAAAAACATCCACCTGTCAGTGATGTAGACCGCTGGTAGAACAGCCATCTGTCAGTGATGTAGACCGCTGGTAGAACAGCCATCTGTCAGTGATGTAGACCGCTGGTAGAACAGCCATCTGTCAGTGATGTAGACCGCTGGTAGAACAGCCATCTGTCAGTGATGTAGACCGCTGGTAGAACAGCCATCTGTCAGTGATGTAGACCACTGTGGGGTCTGTTTGTGAGCAGAGCCCCAGGACCAGCTTGCTTAGGGGACTCTTCTCCAGGTTCATCTCTCTGTAGGTGATGGCTTTGTTATGGAAGGTTTGGGAATCGCTTCCTTTTAGGTGGTTGTAGAATTTAACGCCTCTTTTCTGGATTTTGATAATTAGTGGGTATCGGCCTAATTCTGCTCTGCATGCATTATTTGGTGTTTTTACGTTGTACACGGAGGATATTTTTTTGCAGAATTCTGCGAGCGTCTCGTTATGATGTTCCATCCTTTTCTCCGTAGTCGGGTTTTCAGATTGCTCAGTTAATTTGGGTTCAGTCTTCTTTTTATTTAACATTTATTTAACTAGGCAAGTCATTTTAAGAACAAATTCTTATTTACAATGACGACCTACAGGGGAACAGTGGGTTAACTGCCTTGTTCAGGGGGCAGAACGACAGATTTTTACCTTGTCAGCTCAGGGGATTCAATCTTGCAACCTTTCGGTTACTGGCACAACACTCTAACCACTAGTCTACCTGCTGGTTACTGACCCAACACTCTAACCACTAGACTACCTGCTGGTTACTAGTCCAACACTCTAACCACTAGTCTACCTGCTGGTTACTAGTCCAACACTCTAACCACTAGTCTACCTGCTGGTTACTAGTCCAACGCTCTAACCACTAGGCTACCTGCTGGTTACTGGTCCAACACTCTAACCACTAGGCTACCTGCTGGTTACTAGTCCAACACTCTAACCACTAGGCTACCTGCTGGTTACTAGTCCAACGCTCTAACCACTAGGCTACCTGATGGTTACTAGTCCAACACTCTAACCACTAGGCTACCTGCTGGTTACTAGTCCAACGCTCTAACCACTAGGCTACCTGCTGGTTACTAGTCCCAACACTCTAACCACTAGTCTACCTGCTGGTTACTAGTCCCAACACTCTAACCACTAGTCTACCTGCTGGTTACTAGTCCAACGGTCTAACCACTAAACTACCTGCTGGTTACTAGTCCAACGCTCTAACCACTAGTCTACCTGCTGGTTACTAGTCCAACGCTCTAACCACTAGTCTACCTGCTGGTTACTAGTCCAACACTCTAACCACTAGTCTACCTCCCACCCCTCCACTCTAACCACTAGTCTACCGTGCCGTCCCTCCACTCTAACCACTAGTCTACCTGCCACCCCTCCACTCTAACCACTAGTCTACCTGCCTCCCCTCCACTCTAACCACTAGTCTACCTGCTGGTTACTAGTCCAACACTCTAACCACTAGACTACCTGCTGGTTACTAGTCCCAACACTCTAACCACTAGGCTACCTGCTGGTTACTAGTCCCAACACTCTAACCACTAGTCTACCTGCTGGTTACTAGTCCAACACTCTAACCACTAGTCTACCTGCCTCCCCTCCACTCTAACCACTAGTCTACCTGCCTCCCCTCCACTCTAACCACTAGTCTACCTGCCTCCCCTCCACTCTAACCACTAGTCTACCTGCTGGTTACTAGTCCAACACTCTAACCACTAGTCTACCTGCTGGTTACTGGCCCAACGCTCTAACCACTAGGCTACCTGCTGGTTACTAGTCCCAACACTCTAACCACTAGTCTACCTGCTGGTTACTAGTCCAACACTCTAACCACTAGACTACCTGCTGGTTACTAGTCCCAACACTCTAACCACTAGGCTACCTGCTGGTTACTAGTCCCAACACTCTAACCACTAGTCTACCTGCTGGTTACTGGTCCAACACTCTAACCACTAGGCTACCTGCTGGTTACTAGTCCAACACTCTAACCACTAGGCTACCTGCTGGTTACTAGTCCAACGCTCTAACCACTAGGCTACCTGATGGTTACTAGTCCAACACTCTAACCACTAGGCTACCTGCTGGTTACTAGTCCAACGCTCTAACCACTAGGCTACCTGCTTCCCAACACTCTAACCACTAGTCTACCTGCTGGTTACTAGTCCCAACACTCTAACCAC
The DNA here is from genome assembly GCF_016432855.1 of Salvelinus namaycush. Taxonomy (NCBI): domain Eukaryota; kingdom Metazoa; phylum Chordata; class Actinopteri; order Salmoniformes; family Salmonidae; genus Salvelinus; species Salvelinus namaycush. The sequence continues at coordinate 9,195 of NW_024058071.1, forward strand.
TAGTCTACCTGCTGGTTACTAGTCCAACGGTCTAACCACTAAACTACCTGCTGGTTACTAGTCCAACGCTCTAACCACTAGTCTACCTGCTGGTTACTAGTCCAACACTCTAACCACTAGTCTACCTGCTGGTTACTAGTCCAACGCTCTAACCACTAGTCTACCTGCTGGTTACTAGTCCAACACTCTAACCACTAGTCTACCTGCTGGTTACTAGCCCAACGCTCTAACCACTAGTCTACCTGCTGGTTACTAGTCCAACACTCTAACCACTAGTCTACCTGCTGGTTACTAGTCCAACACTAACCACTAGTCTACCTGCTGGTTACTAGTCCAACACTAACCACTAGTCTACCTGCTGGTTACTAGTCCAACGCTCTAACCACTAGTCTACCTGCTGGTTACTAGTCCAACACTAACCACTAGTCTACCTGCTGGTTACTAGTCCAACACTCTAACCACTAGTCTACCTCCCACCCCTCCACTCTAACCACTAGTCTACCGTGCCGTCCCTCCACTCTAACCACTAGTCTACCTGCCACCCCTCCACTCTAACCACTAGTCTACCTGCCTCCCCTCCACTCTAACCACTAGTCTACCTGCTGGTTACTAGTCCAACACTCTAACCACTAGTCTACCTGCTGGTTACTGGCCCAACGCTCTAACCACTAGGCTACCTGCTGGTTACTAGTCCCAACACTCTAACCACTAGTCTACCTGCTGGTTACTAGTCCAACACTCTAACCACTAGACTACCTGCTGGTTACTAGTCCCAACACTCTAACCACTAGGCTACCTGCTGGTTACTAGTCCCAACACTCTAACCACTAGTCTACCTGCTGGTTACTAGTCCAACACTCTAACCACTAGTCTACCTGCTGGTTACTAGTCCAACACTCTAACCACTAGACTACCTGCTGGTTACTAGTCCCAACACTCTAACCACTAGGCTACCTGCTGGTTACTAGTCCCAACACTCTAACCACTAGTCTACCTGCTGGTTACTAGTCCAACACTCTAACCACTAGTCTACCTGCCTCCCCTCCACTCTAACCACTAGTCTACCTGCCTCCCCTCCACTCTAACCACTAGTCTACCTGCCTCCCCTCCACTCTAACCACTAGTCTACCTGCTGGTTACTAGTCCAACACTCTAACCACTAGTCTACCTGCTGGTTACTGGCCCAACGCTCTAACCACTAGGCTACCTGCTGGTTACTAGTCCCAACACTCTAACCACTAGTCTACCTGCTGGTTACTAGTCCAACACTCTAACCACTAGACTACCTGCTGGTTACTAGTCCCAACACTCTAACCACTAGGCTACCTGCTGGTTACTAGTCCCAACACTCTAACCACTAGTCTACCTGCTGGTTACTAGTCCAACACTCTAACCACTAGTCTACCTGCCTCCCCTCCACTCTAACCACTAGTCTACCTGCTGGTTACTAGTCCAACACTCTAACCACTAGTCTACCTGCTGGTTACTGGCCCAACGCTCTAACCACTAGGCTACCTGCTGGTTACTAGTCCCAACACTCTAACCACTAGTCTACCTGCTGGTTACTAGTCCAACGGTCTAACCACTAAACTACCTGCTGGTTACTAGTCCAACGCTCTAACCACTAGTCTACCTGCTGGTTACTAGTCCAACACTCTAACCACTAGTCTACCTGCTGGTTACTAGTCCAACGCTCTAACCACTAGTCTACCTGCTGGTTACTAGTCCAACACTCTAACCACTAGTCTACCTCCCACCCCTCCACTCTAACCACTAGTCTACCGTGCCGTCCCTCCACTCTAACCACTAGTCTACCTGCCACCCCTCCACTCTAACCACTAGTCTACCTGCCTCCCCTCCACTCTAACCACTAGTCTACCTGCTGGTTACTAGTCCAACACTCTAACCACTAGTCTACCTGCTGGTTACTGGCCCAACGCTCTAACCACTAGGCTACCTGCTGGTTACTAGTCCCAACACTCTAACCACTAGTCTACCTGCTGGTTACTAGTCCAACACTCTAACCACTAGACTACCTGCTGGTTACTAGTCCCAACACTCTAACCACTAGGCTACCTGCTGGTTACTAGTCCAACACTCTAACCACTAGTCTACCTGCTGGTTACTAGTCCAACACTCTAACCACTAGTCTACCTGCCTCCCCTCCACTCTAACCACTAGTCTACCTGCTGGTTACTAGTCCAACACTCTAACCACTAGTCTACCTGCTGGTTACTGGCCCAACGCTCTAACCACTAGGCTACCTGCTGGTTACTAGTCCCAACACTCTAACCACTAGTCTACCTGCTGGTTACTGTCCCAACACTCTAACCACTAGTCTACCTGCTGGTTACTAGTCCAACGCACTAACCACTAGTCTACCTGCTGGTTACTAGTCCCAACACTCTAACCACTAGGCTACCTGCTGGTTACTAGTCCCAACACTCTAACCACTAGGCTACCTGCTGGTTACTAGTCCCAACACTCTAACCACTGGGCTACCTGTTGGTTAGTAGTCCAACACTCTAACCACTAGACTACCTGCTGGTTACTAGTCCAACACTCTAACCACTAGGCTACCTGCTGGTTACTAGTCCAACACTCTAACCACTAGTCTACCTGCTGGTTACTAGTCCAACACTCTAACCACTAGTCTACCTGCTGGTTACTAGTCCAACACTCTAACCACTAGGCTACCTGCTGGTTACTAGTCCAACACTCTAACCACTAGTCTACCTGCTGGTTACTAGTCCAACACTCTAACCACTAGTCTACCTCCCTCCCCTCCACTCTAACCACTAGGCTACCTGCCTCCCCTCCACTCTAACCACTAGTCTACCTGCTGGTTACTAGTCCCAACACTCTAACCACTAGGCTACCTGCTGGTTACTAGTCCAACACTCTAACCACTAGTCTACCTGCTGGTTACTAGTCCAACACTCTAACCACTAGTCTACCTCCCTCCCCTCCACTCTAACCACTAGGCTACCTGCCTCCCCTCCACTCTAACCACTAGTCTACCTGCTGGTTACTAGTCCCAACACTCTAACCACTAGGCTACCTGCTGGTTACTAGTCCAACACTCTAACCACTAGTCTACCTGCTGGTTACTGACCCAACACTCTAACCACTAGTCTACCTGCTGGTTACTAGTCCAACGCTCTAACCACTAGTCTACCTGCTGGTTACTGACCCAACACTCTAACCACTAGTCTACCTGCTGGTTACTAGTCCAACGCTCTAACCACTAGTCTACCTGCTGGTTACTAGTCCCAACACTCTAACCACTAGTCTACCTCCCCTCCACTCTAACCACTAGTCTACCTGCCACCCCTCCACTCTAACCACTAGTCTACCTGCTGGTTACTAGTCCCAACACTCTAACCACTAGTCTACCTGCCTCCCCTCCACTCTAACCACTAGTCTACCTGCTGGTTACTAGTCCCAACACTCTAACCACTAGTCTACCTCCCCTCCACTCTAACCACTAGTCTACCTGCCACCCCTCCACTCTAACCACTAGTCTACCTGCTGGTTACTAGTCCAACACTCTAACCACTAGTCTACCTGCCTCCCCTCCACTCTAACCACTAGTCTACCGTGCCGTCCCTCCACTCTAACCACTAGTCTACCTGCCACCCCTCCACTCTAACCACTAGTCTACCTGCCACCCCTCCACTCTAACCACTAGTCTACCTGCTGGTTACTAGTCCAACACTCTAACCACTAGTCTACCTGCCTCCCCTCCACTCTAACCACTAGTCTACCTGCTGGTTACTAGTCCCAACACTCTAACCACTAGTCTACCTCCCCTTCACTCTAACCACTAGTCTACATGCCTCCCCTCCACTCTAACCACTAGTCTACCTGCCTCCCCTCCACTCTAACCACTAGTCTACCTGCCTCCCCTCCACTCTAACCACTAGTCTACCTGCTGGTTACTAGTCCCAACACTCTAACCACTAGTCTACCTCCCCTCCACTCTAACCACTAGTCTACCTGCCTCCCCTCCACTCTAACCACTAGTCTACCTGCCTCCCCTCCACTCTAACCACTAGTCTACCTGCCACCCCTCCACTCTAACCACTAGTCTACCTGCCTCCCCTCCACTCTAACCACTAGTCTACCTGCCTCCCCTCCACTCTAACCACTAGTCTACCTGCCTCCCCTCCACTCTAACCACTAGTCTACCTGCCTCCCCTCCACTCTAACCACTAGTCTACCTGCCTCCCCTCCACTCTAACTACTAGTCTACCTGCCTCCCCTCCACTCTAACCACTAGTCTACCTGCCGCCCCTCCACTCTAACCACTAGTCTACCTGCCGCCCCTCCACTCTAACCACTAGGCTACCTGCCACCCCTCCACTCTAACCACTAGTCTACCTGCCTCCCCTCCACTCTAACCACTAGTCTACCTGCCTCCCCTCCACTCTAACCACTAGTCTACCTGCCTCCCCTCCACTCTAACCACTAGGCTACCTGCCTCCCCTCCCCTCCACTCTAACCACTAGGCTACCTGCCTCCCCTCCACTCTAACCACTAGTCTACCTGCCTCCCCTCCACTCTAACCACTAGTCTACCTGCCTCCCCTCCACTCTAACCACTAGTCTACCTGCCGCCCCTCCACTCTAACCACTAGTCTACCTGCCACCCCTCCACTCTAACCACTAGGCTACCTGCCTCCCCTCCACTCTAACCACTAGTCTACCTGCCTCCCCTCCACTCTAACCACTAGTCTACCTGCCTCCCCTCCACTCTAACCACTAGTCTACCTGCCTCCCCTCCACTCTAACCACTAGTCTACCTGCCTCCCCTCCCCTCTAACCACTAGTCTACCTGCCTCCCCTCCCCTCTAACCACTAGTCTACCTGCCTCCCCTCCCCTCTAACCACTAGTCTACCTGCCTCCCCTCCCCTCTAACCACTAGTCTACCTGCCTCCCCTCCCCTCTAACCACTAGTCTACCTGCCTCCCCTCCCCTCTAACCACTAGTCTACCTGCCTCCCCTCCCCTCTAACCACTAGTCTACCTGCCTCCCCTCCCCTCTAACCACTAGTCTACCTGCCTCCCCTCCACTCTAACCACTAGTCTACCTGCCTCCCCTCCCCTCTAACCACTAGTCTACCTGCCTCCCCTCCACTCTAACCACTAGGCTACCTGCCTCCCCTCCCCTCCACTCTAACCACTAGTCTACCTGCCTCCCCTCCACTCTAACCACTAGGCTACCTGCCACCCCTCCACTCTAACCACTAGGCTACCTGCCTCCCCTCCCCTCCCCTCTAACCACTAGTCTACCTGCCTCCCCTCCACTCTAACCACTAGTCTACCTGCCTCCCCTCCCCTCTAACCACTAGTCTACCTGCCTCCCCTCCACTCTAACCACTAGGCTACCTGCCTCCCCTCCCCTCCACTCTAACCACTAGTCTACCTGCCTCCCCTCCACTCTAACCACTAGGCTACCTGCCACCCCTCCACTCTAACCACTAGGCTACCTGCCTCCCCTCCACTCTAACCACTAGTCTACCTGCCTCCCCTCCACTCTAACCACTAGGCTACCTGCCACCCCTCCACTCTAACCACTAGGCTACCTGCCTCCCCTCCCCTCCACTCTAACCACTAGTCTACCTGCCTCCCCTCCACTCTAACCACTAGGCTACCTGCCACCCCTCCACTCTAACCACTAGGCTACCTGCCTCCCCTCCCCTCCACTCTAACCACTAGTCTACCTGCCTCCCCTCCCCTCTAACCACTAGTCTAGAGTGTTATCTTCCCAAGCTGATACACAAACAGGAATGTGATGAGCCTTG
>NW_024058071.1:20000-32500 GCF_016432855.1 Salvelinus namaycush
CCAAGGATCATTAAATGGTTGACTAAAGGATGAGTCCTTACCAAGGGTCCTTAAATGGTTGACCAAAGGATGAGTCCTTACCAAGGGTCCTTAAATGTTTGACTAAAGGATGAGTCCTTTCCAAGGGTCCTTAAATGGTTGACTAAAGGATGAGTCCTTACCAATGGTCCTTAAATGGTTGACCAAAGGATGAGTCCTTACCAAGGGTCCTTAAATGGTTGACTAAAGGATGAGTCCTTACCAATGGTCCTTAAATGGTTGACCAAAGGATGAGTCCTTACCAAGGGTCCTTAAATGGTTGACTAAAGGATGAGTCCTTACCAAGGGTCCTTAAATGGTTGACTAAAGGATGAGTCCTTACCAATGGTCCTTAAATGGTTGACCAAAGGATGAGTCCTTACCAAGGGTCCTTAAATGGTTGACTAAAGGATGAGTCCTTACCAAGGGTCCTTAAATGGTTGACTAAAGGATGAGTCCTTACCAAGGGTCCTTAAATGGTTGACTAAAGGATGAGTCCTTACCAAGGGTCCTTAAATGGTTGACTAAAGGATGAGTCCTCACCAAGGATCATTAAATGGTTGACTAAAGGATGAGTCCTTACCAAGGGTCCTTAAATGGTTGACCAAAGGATGAGTCCTTACCAAGGGTCCTTAAATGTTTGACTAAAGGATGAGTCCTTTCCAAGGGTCCTTAAATGGTTGACTAAAGGATGAGTCCTTACCAATGGTCCTTAAATGGTTGACCAAAGGATGAGTCCTTACCAAGGGTCCTTAAATGGTTGACTAAAGGATGAGTCCTTACCAAGGGTCCTTAAATGGTTGACTAAAGGATGAGTCCTTACCAAGGATCCTTAAATGGTTGACTAAAGGATGAGTCCTTACCAATGGTCCTTAAATTAAGAAATACATACTAACCTAAATCTATGTGTCCTATGTGTTTATTCCGACATGACAGGCTTATTCCAACATGACAAGTTTATTCCGACATGACAGGCTTATTCCAACATGACACGTTTATTCCGAGATGACAGGCTTATTCCAACATGACAAGTTTATTATGACATGACAGGCTTATTCCAACATGACACGTTTATTCTGACATGACAGGCTTATTCCAACATGACAGGCTTATTCCGACATGACAGGCTTATTCCGACATGACAGGCTTATTCCGACATGACAGGCTTATTCCAACATGACAGGCTTATTCCAACATGACAGGCTTATTTCGACATGACAGGCTTATTCCAACATGACAAGTTTATTCCGACATGACAGGCTTATTCCGACATGACAGGCTTATTCCAACATGACAGGCTTATTCCGACATGACAGGCTTATTCCGACATGACAGGCTTATTCCAACATGACAGGCTTATTCCAACATGACAGGCTTATTCCAACATGACAAGTTTATTCCGAGATGACAGGCTTATTCCAACATGACAAGTTTATTATGACATGACATGCTTATTCCAACATGACAAGTTTATTCTGACATGACAGGCTTATTCCAACATCACAGGTTTATTCCGACATGACAGGTTTATTCCAAAATGACATGTTTATTCCGACATGACAGGCTTATTCCAACATGACAGGCTTATTCCAACATGACAGGACAGGCTTATTCCAACATGACAAGTTTATTCCGACATGACAGGCTTATTCCAACATGACAAGTTTATTCCGAGATGACAGGCTTATTCCAACATGACAAGTTTATTATGACATGACAGGCTTATTCCAACATGACAGGCTTATTCCGACATGACAGGCTTATTCCGACATGACAGGCTTATTCCGACATGACAGGCTTATTCCGACATGACAGGCTTATTCCGACATGGCAGGCTTATTCCAACATGACAGGCTTATTCCGACATGACAGGCTTATTCCGACATGACAAGCTTATTCCGACATGACAGGCTTATTCCAACATGACAGGCTTATTCCAACATGACAAGTTTATTCTGAGATGACAGGCTTATTCCAACATGACAAGTTTATTATGACATGACAGGCTTATTCCAACATGACAAGTTTATTCTGACATGACAGGCTTATTCCGACATGACAGGCTTATTCCAACATGACATGACAGGCTTATTCCAACATGCCAGGTTTATTTCAACATGACAGGCTTATTCCAACATGACAGGCTTATTCCGACATGACAAGTGTATTATGACATGACAGGCTTATTCCAACATGACAAGTTTATTATGACATGACAGGCTTATTCCAACATGACAAGTGTATTATGACATGACAGGCTTATTCCAACATGACAGACTTATTCCAACATGACAAGTGTATTATGACATGACATGCTTATTCCAACATGACAAGTGTATTATGAAATGACAGGCTTATTCCAACATGACAGGCTTATTCCAACATGACAGGCTTATTCCAACATGACAGGCTTATTCCAACATGACAAGTTTATTCCGAGATGACAGGCTTATTCCAACATGACAAGTTTATTATGACATGACAGGCTTATTCCAACATGACAAGTTTATTATGACATGACAGGCTTATTCCAACATGACAAGTTTATTATGACATGACAGGCTTATTCCAACATGACAGGCTTATTCCAACATGACAGGCTTATTCTGACATGACAGGCTTATTCCAACATGACAGGCTTATTCCAACATGACAGGCTTATTCCAACATGACAAGTTTATTATGACATGACAAGTTTATTATGACATGACAGGCTTATTCCAACATGACAGGTTTATTCCAACATGACAGGCTTATTCCAACATGACAGGCTTATTCCAACATGACAAGTTTATTATGACATGACAGGCTTATTCCAACATGACAAGTTTATTATGACATGACAGGCTTATTCCAACATGACAAGTTTATTCCAACATGACAGGCTTATTCCAACATGACAGGCTTATTCCAACATGACAAGTTTATTATGACATGACAGGCTTATTCCAACATGACAAGTTTATTATGACATGACAGGCTTATTCCAACATGACAGGCTTATTCCAACATGACAAGTGTATTATGACATGACAAGTTTATTATGACATGACAGGCTTATTCCAACATGACAAGTTTATTATGACATGACAGGCTTATTCCAACATGACAGGCTTATTCCAACATGACAGGCTTATTCCAACATGACAAGTTTATTATGACATGACAGGCTTATTCCAACATGACAAGTTTATTCCGACATGACAGGCTTATTCCAACATGACAAGTTTATTCCGAGATGACAGGCTTATTCCAACATGACAAGTTTATTATGACATGACAGGCTTATTCCAACATGACAGGCTTATTCCGACATGACAGGCTTATTCCGACATGACAGGCTTATTCCGACATGACAGGCTTATTCCGACATGGCAGGCTTATTCCAACATGACAGGCTTATTCCGACATGACAGGCTTATTCCGACATGACAGGCTTATTCCGACATGACAGGCTTATTCCAACATGACAGGCTTATTCCAACATGACAAGTTTATTCTGAGATGACAGGCTTATTCCAACATGACAAGTTTATTATGACATGACAGGCTTATTCCAACATGACAAGTTTATTCTGACATGACAGGCTTATTCCGACATGACAGGCTTATTCCAACATGACATGACAGGCTTATTCCAACATGCCAGGTTTATTTCAACATGACAGGCTTATTCCAACATGACAGGCTTATTCCGACATGACAAGTGTATTATGACATGACAGGCTTATTCCAACATGCCAGGTTTATTCCAACATGACAGGCTTATTCCAACATGACAGGCTTATTCCAACATTACAGGCTTATTCCAACATGACAAGTTTATTATGACATGACAGGCTTATTCCAACATGACAAGTGTATTATGACATGACAGGCTTATTCCAACATGACAGGCTTATTCCAACATGACAAGTGTATTATGACATGACATGCTTATTCCAACATGACAAGTGTATTATGAAATGACAGGCTTATTCCAACATGACAGGCTTATTCCAACATGACAGGCTTATTCCAACATGACAGGCTTATTCCAACATGACAGGCTTATTCCGAGATGACAGGCTTATTCCAACATGACAAGTTTATTATGACATGACAGGCTTATTCCAACATGACAAGTTTATTATGACATGACAGGCTTATTCCAACATGACAAGTTTATTATGACATGACAGGCTTATTCCAACATGACAGGCTTATTCCAACATGACAGGCTTATTCCGACATGACAGGCTTATTCCAACATGACAGGCTTATTCCAACATGACAGGCTTATTCCAACATGACAAGTTTATTATGACATGACAAGTTTATTATGACATGACAGGCTTATTCCAACATGACAGGCTTATTCCAACATGACAGGCTTATTCCAACATGACAGGCTTATTCCAACATGACAAGTTTATTATGACATGACAGGCTTATTCCAACATGACAAGTTTATTATGACATGACAGGCTTATTCCAACATGACAAGTTTATTATGACATGACAGGCATATTCCAACATGACAAGTTTATTCCAACATGACAGGCTTATTCCAACATGACAGGCTTATTCCAACATGACAAGTTTATTATGACATGACAGGCTTATTCCAACATGACAGGCTTATTCCAACATGACAAGTGTATTATGACATGACAAGTTTATTATGACATGACAGGCTTATTCCAACATGACAGGCTTATTCCAACATGACAGGCTTATTCCAACATGACAAGTTTATTATGACATGACAGGCTTATTCCAACATGACAAGTTTATTATGACATGACAGGCTTATTCCAACATGACAGGCTTATTCCAACATGACAGGCTTATTCCGACATGACAGGCTTATTCCAACATGACAAGTTTATTATGACATGACAGGCTTATTCCAACATGACAGGCTTATTCCAACATGATAGGCTTATTCCGACATGACAGGCTTATTCCAACATGACAGGCTTATTCCAACATGACAGGCTTATTCCAACATGACAAGTTTATTATGACATGACAAGTTTATTATGACATGACAGGCTTATTCCAACATGACAGGTTTATTCCAACATGACAGGCTTATTCCAACATGACAGGCTTATTCCAACATGACAAGTTTATTATGACATGACAGGCTTATTCCAACATGACAAGTTTATTATGACATGACAGGCTTATTCCAACATGACAGGCTTATTCCAACATGACAGGCTTATTCCAACATGACAAGTTTATTATGACATGACAGGCTTATTCCAACATGACAAGTTTATTATGACATGACAGGCTTATTCCAACATGACAGGCTTATTCCAACATGACAAGTGTATTATGACATGACAGGCTTATTCCAACATGACAGGCTTATTCCAACATGACAGGCTTATTCCAACATGACAAGTTTATTATGACATGACAGGCTTATTCCAACATGACAAGTTTATTATGACATGACAGGCTTATTCCAACATGACAGGCTTATTCCAACATGACAGGCTTATTCCGACATGGCAGGCTTATTATGACATGACAGGCTTATTCCGACATGACAAGTGTATTATGACATGACAGGCTTATTCCAACATGACAGGCTTATTCCAACATGACAGGCTTATTCCAACATGACAGGCTTATTCCAACATAACAAGTTTATTATGACATGACAGGCTTATTCCAACATGACAAGTTTATTATGACATGACAGGCTTATTCCAACATGACAGGCTTATTCCAACATGACAGGCTTATTCCGACATGGCAGGCTTATTATGACATGACAGGCTTATTCCGACATGACAAGTTTATTATGACATGACAGGCTTATTCCAACATGACAGGCTTATTCCAACATGACAGGCTTATTCCAACATGACAAGTTTATTATGACATGACAGGCTTATTCCAACATGACAAGTTTATTATGACATGACAGGCTTATTCCAACATGACAGGCTTATTCCAACATGACAGGCTTATTCCAACATGACAGGCTTATTCCAACATGACAAGTTTATTATGACATGACAGGCTTATTCCAACATGACAAGTTTATTATGACATGACAGGCTTATTCCAACATGACAGGCTTATTCCAACATGACAGGCTTATTCCAACATGACAGGCTTATTCCAACATGACAGGCTTATTCCAACATGACAGGTTTATTCCAACATGACAGGTTTATTCCAACATGACATCCTCGTTATTTTTATGTAAATCTGCTGTGTTACTTTTTGATTGATTATATATTTTTTACTTTATTTTATTTAGTAAATATTTTCTTAACTCTATTTCTTGAACTGCATCGTTGGTTAAGGGCTTGTAAGTAAGCCATTCACTGTGAGGTCTACTACACCTGTTGTATTCGGTGCATGTGACAAATAACATTAGATTTATTCCAACATGACAGTAAAGAATGTACTATGGGACATTCATATAATGCAACCACAGAAATCAGACAGGGGAACTATGGGATATTCATATAATGCAACCACAGAAATCAGACAGATAGTAGAGGGGAAGCGGAGGGGCTTGCCAGTGTTATTTTGTGAAGCGTGGAGAAGGAGAGAGAGTTGGAGGACTCTGGACAGCCTCTACAATGGCATCAGGACTCCTACATGATAAACACACTGGGAGAATAGGAGAGAAAAAGACAGGTCTGTGTCTGTGTGACTGTGTGTCTGTGTGACTGTGTGTCTGTGTGACCGTGTGTCTGTGTGACTGTGTCTGTGTGTCTGTATGAGTGACTGTGTGTCTGTGTGACTGTGTCTCTGTGTGACTGTGTGACTGTGTGTCTGTGACTGTGTGTATGTGTGTCTGTGACTGTGTGTATGTGTGTCTGTGACTGGGTGTCTGTGACTGGGTGTCTGTGACTGGGTGTCTGTGACTGGGTGTCTGTGTGTCTGTGACTGTGTGTCTGTGACGGTGTGTCTGTGTGTCTGTGACGGTGTGTCTCTGTGTCTGTGACTGTGTGTCTGTGTGACTGTGTCTGTCTGACTGTGTGTGTCTGTGTGACTGTGTGTGTCTGTGTGTGTGTCTGTGTGACTGCGTGTCTGTGTGTCTGTATGTGTGTGCGTTCTGGGGACCACCAAATCACTGTCAGATTCTCTTGAGGACATTCGTGGAGTCGCTGAATTTTTTAACACATATATCTTGCCGGTCATATTTAGAGTCGATGTAACTCTATACGGTAATGACATCACCCTCTGCCTCTCTAAACCCTATACGGTAATGACCTCACCCTCTCCCAACCCTATACGGTAATGACATCACCCTCTGTCTCTCTAAACCCTATACGGTAATGACATCACCCTCTGCCTCTCTAAACCCTATACGGTAATGACCTCACCCTCTGCCTCTCTAAACCCTATACGGTAATGACATCACCCTCTGTCTCTCTAAACCCTATACGGTAATGACCTCACCCTCTGCCTCTCTAAACCCTATACGGTAATGACATCACCCTCTGCCTCTCTAAACCCTATACGGTAATGACATCACCCTCTGTCCCTCTAAACCCTATACGGTAATGACATCACCCTCTGTCTCTCTAAACCTTATACGGTAATGACCTCACCCTCTGCCTCTCTAAACCCTATACGGTAATGACATCACCCTCTGTCCCTCTAAACCCTATATGGTAATGACCTCACCCTCTGTCTCTCTAACCCCTATACGGTAATGACATCACCCTCTGCCTCTCTAAACCCTATACGGTAATGACCTCACCCTCTCTAAACCCTATACGGTAATGACATCACCCTCTGCCTCTCTAAACCCTATATGGTAATGACCTCACCCTCTGCCTCTCCCAACCCTATACGGTAATGACATCACCCTCTGCCTCTCTAAACCCTATACGGTAATGACCTCACCCTCTGCCTCTCTAAACCCTATATGGTAATGACCTCACCCTCTCTAAACCCTATACGGTAATGACCTCACCCTCTCTAAACCCTATACGGTAATGACCTCACCCTCTCTAAACCCTATACGGTAATGACCTCACCCTCTGCCTCTCTAAACCCTATACGGTAATGACCTCACCCTCTCTCTCTAAACCCTATACGGTAATGACATCACCCTCTGCCTCTCTAAACCCTATACGGTAATGACATCACCCTCTGCCTCTCCAAACCCTATACGGTAATGACATCACCCTCTGCCTCTCTAAACCCCTATACGGTAATGACCTCACCCTCTGCCTCTCTAATCCCTATACGGTAATGACATCACCCTCTGTCTCTCTAAACCCTATACGGTAATGACATCACCCTCTGTCTCTCTAAACCCTATATGGCAATGGCATCACCCTCTGCCTCTCTAAACCCTATACGGTAATGACATCACCCTCTGCCTCTCCAAACCCTATATGGTAATGACCTCACCCTCTGCCTCTCTAAACCCTATACGGTAATGACCTCGCCCTCTAAACCCTATACGGTAATGACATCACCCTCTGTCTCTCTAAACCCTATATGGTAATGACCTCACCCTCTGCCTCTCTAAACCCTATACGGTAATGACATCACCTTCTGCCTCTCTAATCCCTATACGGTAATGACATCACCCTCTGCCTCTCTAAACCCTATACGGTAATGACCTCGCCCTCTAAACCCTATACGGTAATGACATCACCCTCTAAACCCTATACGGTAATGACATCACCCTCTGCCTCTCTAAACCCTATACGGTAATGACATCACCCTCTAAACCCTATACGGTAATGACATCACCCTCTGCCTCTCTAAACCCTATACGGTAATGACAACATTTTTGAATATGGTAATAATAGGAGAATGAATGGTGTATGAAATTAGACCTTTTCATAGACGTTAAGAGAGGGCCTGTACTTTCTCCAAACTCTATAGGATAACAGCCGACACCGGAGGCAGAGACATCTCCTGCCTGAATAACAACCTAATTAAATTGTGCTGAAATCCCTAGACGGCATCAAAGAGATTAGAGGCAGATAAAGAGAGCCACCCCTGTTCTCTCTCTCTCCCCCTTCTCTTCCTCCCCCTTCTCCTCCTCTTCCTCCCCCTCTGTGGCAGAGGGCAAGGAGGGTAGCCATTCTCCCCCTCTTCCTGTGACAGAGGGCAAGGAGGGTAGCCATTCTCCCCCTCTTCCTGTGACAGAGGGCAAGGAGGGTAGCCATTCTCCCCCTCTTCCTGTGACAGAGGGCAAGGAGGGTAGCCATTCTCCCCCTCTTCCTGTGACAGAGGGCAAGGAGGGTAGCCATTCTCCCCCTCTTCCTGTGGCAGAGGGCAAGGAGGGTAGCCATTCTCCCCCTCTTCCTGTGACAGAGGGCAAGGAGGGTAGCCATTCTCCCCCTCTTCCTGTGACAGAGGGCAAGGAGGGTAGCCATTCCCCCCCTCTTCCTGTGACAGAGGGCAAGGAGGGTAACCATTCCCCCCCTCTTCCTGTGACAGAGGGCAAGGAGGGTAGCTATTCTCCCCCTCTTCCTGTGACAGAGGGCAAGGAGGGTAGCCATTCTCCCCCTCTTCCTGTGACAGAGGGCAAGGAGGGTAGCCATTCTCCCCCTCTTCCTGTGACAGAGGGAGGGTAGCCAGGGGGTGCAGGGACACCTGGGAGGAAGGAGACACAAGCAGCGCAGCGGGGAGTGTTGTTTTCTAGCCTGTTGTAACTCAGTCAGCCTGGGAACATATCACTGTGCCCCCTGTACACACACACACACACACACACACACACACACACACACACACACACACACACACACACACACACACACACACACACACACACACACACACAGACATAACAATCTGATAATAACTCACTCACACACAGAACAGTATGCGTGTAGACACAGATAAAGGCAATGCACAGTTTTGTACACACATGAATACACAACGAGAACTCCCACGGCTAGCCACACCTCCACAGTGATGGCAGCCATGGCTAGCCCCGTTCTAAGAGACTTCCTCCACAGTGAGGGCAGCCATGACTAGCCCCGTTCTAAGAGACTTCCTCCACAGTGATGGCAGCCATGGCTAGCCCTGTTCTAAGAGACTTCCTCCACAGTGAGGGCAGCCATGACTAGCCCCGTTCTAAGAGACTTCCTCCACAGTGATGGCAGCCATGGCTAGCCCCGTTCTAAGAGACTTCCTCCACAGTGAGGGCAGCCATGACTAGCCCCGTTCTAAGAGACTTCCTCCACAGTGATGGCAGCCATGACTAGCCCTGTTCTAAGAGACTTCCTCCACAGTGAGGGCAGCCATGACTAGCCACGTTCTAAGAGACTTTCTCCACAGTGAGGGCAGCCATGACTAGCCCCGTTCTAAGAGACTTCCTCCACAGTGAGGGCAGCCATGACTAGCCACGTTCTAAGAGACTTCCTCCACAGTGAGGGCAGCCATGACTAGCCCCGTTCTAAGAGACTTCCTCCACAGTGAGGGCAGCCATGACTAGCCCCGTTCTAAGAGACTTCCTCCACAGTGAGGGCAGCCATGACTAGCCCCGTTCTAAGAGACTTCCTCCACAGTGAGGGCAGCCATGACTAGCCCCGTTCTAAGAGACTTCCTCCACAGTGAGGGCAGCCATGACTAGCCCCGTTCTAAGAGACTTCCTCCACAGTGAGGGCAGCCATGACTAGCCCCGTTCTAAGAGACTTCCTCCACAGTGAGGGCAGCCATGGCTAGCCCCGTTCTAAGAGACTTCCTCCACAGTGATGGCAGCCATGACTAGCCCCGTTCTAAGAGACTTCCTCCACAGTGAGGGCAGCCATGGCTAGCCCGGTTCTAAGAGACTTCCTCCACAGTGAGGGCAGCCATGGCTAGCCCCGTTCTAAGAGACTTCCTCCACAGTGAGGGCAGCCATGACTAGCCCCGTTCTAAGAGACGTCCTCCACAGTGAGGGCAGCCATGGCTAGCCCCGTTCTAAGAGACTTCCTCCACAGTGATGGCAGCCATGGCTAGCCCCGTTCTAAGAGACTTCCTCCACAGTGAGGGCAGCCATGGCTAGCCCCGTTCTAAGAGACTTCCTCCACAGTGAGGGCAGCCATGACTAGCCCCGTTCTAAGAGACTTCCTTCACAGTAAGGGCAGCCATGACTAGCCCCGTTCTAAGAGACTTCCTCCACAGTGAGGGCAGCCATGACTAGCCCCGTTCTAAGAGACTTCCTCCACAGTGAGGGCAGCCATGGCTAGCCCCGTTCTAAGAGACTTCCTCCACAGTGAGGGCAGCCATGACTAGCCCCGTTCTAAGAGACTTCCTCCACAGTGAGGGCAGCCATGACTAGCCCCGTTCTAAGAGACTTCCTCCACAGTGAGGGCAGCCATGACTAGCCCCGTTCTAAGAGACTTCCTCCACAGTGAGGGCAGCCATGACTAGCCCCGTTCTAAGAGACTTCCTCCACAGTGAGGGCAGCCATGACTAGCCCCGTTCTAAGAGACTTCCTCCACAGTGAGGGCAGCCATGACTAGCACCGTTCTAAGAGACTTCCTCCACAGTGAGGGCAGCCATGGCTAGCCCCGTTCTAAGAGACTTCCTCCACAGTGAGGGCAGACTAAACCTCTAAACATGTGTCAGGGCGGGTCAGTAAAAGCCCCTCATCTTCCTCTGTGTGTTGAAACCTTTAATGAACCATTAACTAGAGATTCCTCTGTAACAGTTAAACACCATTCACCTCTTCTGGTGTCTTCACACTACACCGCTGGGGTTACATATGACCTGTGTGTGTGTGTCTGTGTGTGTGTCTGTGTGCGTATGTCTGTGTGTGTGCGTCTGTGCGTGTGTGTGTGCCTGTGTGCGTGTGTGCCTGTGTGTGCCTGTGTGTGCGTGTGTGTGCGTGTGTGTGTGTGTGTGTGTGTGTGTGTGTGTGTACAACCTGTATTGATGGAGTTATGTCAACACAAGATAATGCCGGTTAATTGTTCTCATGAACCAAGTCACACGGTTAGTCTAGCTAGACTAGCCTTATCTACCACTGTCTGCCTGTCTGTTTAAAGTACTACACTATATAGGGATTAGGGCCCTTGTCTAAAGTAGTACACTATATAGGGAATAGGGCACTGGTCTATAGTAGTGTACTATTTAGGTAAATAGGGTGTCATGCTATAGGTTATATGACTGTTGCTGGGTGATTATTGGCCAGAATAGTTTTATTAGAGAGTCTACGACATGTGGTGCAGAAGGAATCTGTAGGCAGACAGACAGACAGACAGGTAGACAGACAGACAGACAGACACAGACAGACAGACAGACAGACAGACAGACAGACAGACAGCTGGTCTTGTTATTGGGTTACTAGAGTAGACAGACAGACAGACAGACAGCTGGTCTTGTCAGTGGGTTACTAGAGTAGACTGACAGACAGACAGACAGACAGACAGCTGGTCTTGTCAGTGGGTTACTAGAGTAGACTATTCTCCAGGAACCAAGGCTTTATTTAGGCACAACAGTCACCGGCCTGCCTCCTCTCGACCGCCTAGCGCCCGCCTGGCTGCACTGTCTGCTCTGCTGCT
>NW_024058071.1:42500-67500 GCF_016432855.1 Salvelinus namaycush
GACTACAGTCTTCCTCCTCTCGGTGACTACAGTCTTCCTCCTCTCGGTGACTACAGTCTTCCTCCTCTCGGTGACTACAGTCTTCCTCCTCTCGGTGACTACAGTCTTCCTAGAGAGAGGTTACCCCAACAGGATACGTAGCTACGTATCACAGACATGACCTGACAAGACCAGACCGTACAGAATGAGAGACCAGAGAGCGCTGTAATGAGAGGGAATGGCTCACCACCTGGATGAGTAGTAAGATATGGGTGGAAACACCTCGTTTAGGTGACTCAGAGCAATAGACAGAGGGAGAGCACCTCCATTAGTAACTCAGAAGGAAAACTTCTAACAAGGAAAAGAGAGAGTGAGAGAGTGAGAGAGAGTGAGGAGCTCAGTCCTCTCCTGTTCTGTCTCTCACTCAGGGGGAGGAAGGGAGGAGGGGGAGTGAAGGAAGAATTTAGGGAAGGAGGGAGGAGGGGGAGGTAAGGATGGAGGGAAGAGGAGGGGGATGGAGGGAAGACAGACAGAGCAGGGGTCTGTGTCTCTCAGCGCTATCAGAGAGCATCACAGAATCCCTCGTTTAGAGTGGAGAGGATTGTGGGGCTCTGGAATGGGAAAGGGGGATGAGAGGGAGGGATGATTTGTTTTCCGGTGTGCGGCTGTCCGGGCTGAAAGACGACCTCTGAGCGGAAATCACTTTACGTTTTTATCAGTAAAATGATTGACTTCAATGTCTTCCCCCTTCTCTCTCTCTCTCTCTCTCTCTCTCTCTCTCTCTCTCTCTCTCTCTCTCTCCGCCACTCATCAAACTCTACTTGTTGCCGTAGTTGATGTTTTAGCAAAGGAATGATTTATTCACTCCTTCTCCATCTCTCGCTCTGTCCTGTAGTTCCCGTACTGTGGCCTGTTATTCCGTCACCAGGGCTGGCCTCTGTGTCTCCACGACAAGGTGATCATCCAGCTCTCTCCTCTGGACCCACGCATCCTCCGACCCGGGGACTTCTACCTGCAGGTATTCTATCAGACAGAGCTGTTTTCATGGTCTGGTCTGACTTTATTCAACAGGTAGAGGAAGACAGTGGGGATCTTTCTGACTTTATTGAACAGAGAGAGAGAGGATGAGAGTGGGGATCTGTTCTGACTTTATTGAACAGAGAGAGGAAGACAGTGGAGATCTGTTCTGACTTTATTGAACAGAGAGAGGATGACAGTGGGGATCTGTTCTGACTTTATTGAACAGAGAAAGGAAGACAGTGGAGATATGTTCTGACTTTATTGAACAGATAGAGGATGACAGTGGGGATCTGTTCTGACTTTATTGAACAGAGAGAGGAAGACAGTGGGGATCTGTTCTGACTTTATTGAACAGATAGAGGGATGAATACAGTGGGGATCTGTTCTGACTTTATTGAACAGATAGAGGGAGGAATACAGTGGGGATCTGTTCTGACTTTATTGAACAGAGAGAGGAAGACAGTGGGGATCTGTTCTGACTTTATTGAACAGAGAGAGGATGACAGTAGGGATCTGTTCTGACTTTATTGAACAGATAGAGGTAGGAAGACAGTGGGGATCTGTTCTGACTTTATTGAACAGAGAGAGGGAGGATGACAGTGGGGATCTGTTCTGACTTTATTGAACAGAGAGAGGATGACAGTGGGGATCTGTTCTGACTTTATTGAACAGATAGAGGGAGGAAGACAGTGGGGATCTGTTCTGACTTTATTGAACAGAGAGAGGATGACAGTGGGGATCTGTTCTGACTTTATTGAACAGATAGAGGGAGGAAGACAGTGGGGATCTGTTCTGACTTTATTGAACAGAGAGAGGATGACAGTGGGGATCTGTTCTGACTTTATTGAACAGAGAGAGGATGACAGTGGGGATCTGTTCTGACTTTATTGAACAGAGAGAGGATGACAGTGGGGATCTGTTCTGACGTTATTGAACAGATAGAGGATGACAGTGGGGATCTGTTCTGACTTTATTGAACAGAGAGAGGATGACAGTGGGGATCTGTTCTGACTTTATTGAACAGAGAGAGGATGACAGTGGGGATCTGTTCTGACTTTATTGAACTGAGAGAGGATGACAGTGGGGATCTGTTCTGACTTTATTGAACAGAGAGAGGATGACAGTGGGGAGCTGTTCTGATGTTATTGAACAGATAGAAGATGACAGTGGGGATCTGTTCTGACGTTATTGAACAGATAGAGGATGACAGTGGGGATCTGTTCTGACGTTATTGAACAGATAGAGGATGACAGTGGGGATCTGTTCTGACGTTATTGAACAGATAGAGGGAGGAAGACAGTGGGGATCTGTTCTGACTTTATTGAACAGATAGAGGGAGGAATACAGTGGGGATCTGTTTTGACTTTATTGAACAGATAGAGGATGACAGTGGGGATCTGTTCTGACGTTATTGAACAGATAGAGGGATGAATACAGTGGGGATCTGTTCTGACTTTATAGAACAGATAGAGGGAGGAAGACAGTGGGGATCTGTTCTGACTTTATTGAACAGAGAGAGGGAGGATGACAGTGGGGATCTGTTCTGACGTTATTGAACAGATAGAGGGATGAATACAGTGGGGATCTGTTCTGACTTTATTGAACAGATAGAGGGAGGAATACAGTGGGGATCTGTTCTGACTTTATTGAACAGAGAGAGGAAGACAGTGGGGATCTGTTCTGACTTTATTGAACAGAGAGAGGATGACAGTAGGGATCTGTTCTGACTTTATTGAACAGATAGAGGTAGGAAGACAGTGGGGATCTGTTCTGACTTTATTGAACAGAGAGAGGGAGGATGACAGTGGGGATCTGTTCTGACTTTATTGAACAGATAGAGGGAGGAAGACAGTGGGGATCTGTTCTGACTTTATTGAACAGAGAGAGGATGACAGTGGGGATCTGTTCTGACTTTATTGAACAGAGAGAGGATGACAGTGGGGATCTGTTCTGACGTTATTGAACAGATAGATGACAGTGGGGATCTGTTCTGACGTTATTGAACAGATAGAGGATGACAGTGGGGATCTGTTCTGACGTTATTGAACAGATAGAGGGAGGAAGACAGTGGGGATCTGTTCTGACGTTATTGAACAGATAGAGGATGACAGTGGGGATCTGTTCTGACTTTATTGAACAGAGAGAGGATGACAGTGGGGATCTGTTCTGACTTTATTGAACAGAGAGAGGATGACAGTGGGGATCTGTTCTGACTTTATTGAACTGAGAGAGGATGACAGTGGGGATCTGTTCTGACTTTATTGAACAGAGAGAGGATGACAGTGGGGAGCTGTTCTGATGTTATTGAACAGATAGAAGATGACAGTGGGGATCTGTTCTGACGTTATTGAACAGATAGAGGATGACAGTGGGGATCTGTTCTGACGTTATTGAACAGATAGAGGATGACAGTGGGGATCTGTTCTGACGTTATTGAACAGATAGAGGGAGGAAGACAGTGGGGATCTGTTCTGACTTTATTGAACAGATAGAGGGAGGAATACAGTGGGGATCTGTTTTGACTTTATTGAACAGATAGAGGATGACAGTGGGGATCTGTTCTGACGTTATTGAACAGATAGAGGGAGGAAGACAGTGGGGATCTGTTCTGACTTTATTGAACAGAGAGAGGGAGGATGACAGTGGGGATCTGTTCTGACGTTATTGAACAGATAGAGGGATGAATACAGTGGGGATCTGTTCTGACTTTATAGAACAGATAGAGGGAGGAAGACAGTGGGGATCTGTTCTGACTTTATTGAACAGAGAGAGGGAGGATGACAGTGGGGATCTGTTCTGACGTTATTGAACAGATAGAGGGATGAATACAGTGGGGATCTGTTCTGACTTTATTGAACAGATAGAGGGAGGAATACAGTGGGGATCTGTTCTGACTTTATTGAACAGAGAGAGGAAGACAGTGGGGATCTGTTCTGACTTTATTGAACAGAGAGAGGATGACAGTAGGGATCTGTTCTGACTTTATTGAACAGATAGAGGTAGGAAGACAGTGGGGATCTGTTCTGACTTTATTGAACAGAGAGAGGGAGGATGACAGTGGGGATCTGTTCTGACTTTATTGAACAGATAGAGGGAGGAAGACAGTGGGGATCTGTTCTGACTTTATTGAACAGAGAGAGGATGACAGTGGGGATCTGTTCTGACTTTATTGAACAGAGAGAGGATGACAGTGGGGATCTGTTCTGACGTTATTGAACAGATAGAAGATGACAGTGGGGATCTGTTCTGACGTTATTGAACAGAGAGAGGATGACAGTAGGGATCTGTTCTGACTTTATTGAACAGATAGAGGTAGGAAGACAGTGGGGATCTGTTCTGACTTTATTGAACAGAGAGAGGAAGACAGTGGGGATCTGTTCTGACTTTATTGAACAGAGAGAGGATGACAGTAGGGATCTGTTCTGACTTTATTGAACAGATAGAGGTAGGAAGACAGTGGGGATCTGTTCTGACTTTATTGAACAGAGAGAGGGAGGATGACAGTGGGGATCTGTTCTGACTTTATTGAACAGAGAGAGGGAGGATGACAGTGGGGATCTGTTCTGACTTTATTGAACAGAGAGAGGGAGGATGACAGTGGGGATCTGTTCTGACGTTATTGAACAGGTAGAGGAAGACAGTGGGGATCTGTTCTGACTTTATAGAACAGATAGATGTTGTGTTAAAGGACAGAAGAACAGATTAGAACCTACTGACACTGTAGATATGTGGCTTATACCCCTATACCACCCTATACCACCCTATACCACCATATACCCCTAGACCACCATATAGCACCCTATCACCCTATACCCCTATACCACCCTATACCCCTATACCACCCTATACCACCATATACCACCCTATACCCCTATACCACCCTATACCCCTATACCACCCTATAACACCCTATACCCCTAGACCACCCTATACCCCTATACCACCCTATACCCCTAGACCACCCTATACCACTCTAGAACACCCTATACCACCCTATACCCCTAGACCACTCTATACCACCATATACCACCCTATACCCCTATACCACCCTATAACCCTATACCACTCTATACCACCATATACCACCCTATACCCATATACCACCCTATACCCCTATACCACTCTATACCACCCTATAACACCCTATACCCCTATACCACCCTATACCCCTATACCACCCTATACCCCTAGACCACCCTATACCCCTAGACCACCCTATACCACTCTAGACCACCCTAGACCCCTAGACCACTCTATACCCCTAGACCACTCTATACCACTCTAGACCACCCTATACCCCTATACCACCCTATACCCCTATACCCCCCTATACCACCCTATACCCCTATACCACCCTATACCCCCTAGACCACCCTGTACCCCTATACCACCCTATACCCATAGACCACCCTATACCCATAGACCACCCTATACCCCTAGACCACTCTATACCACCATATACCACCCTATACCCCTGACCACCCTATACCCATAGACCACCCTAGACCCCTGACCACTCTAGGCCACCCTAGACCACCCTAGGCCACTCTAGACCACCCTAGACCCCTGACCACCCTAGACCACTCTATACCCCTAGACCCCTGACCACTCTAGACCTCTAGACCACCCTAGACCACCCTATACCACTCTAGACCCCTAGACCACCATATACCCCTAGACCACCCTATACCCCTAGACCACCCTATACCCCTAGACCACCCTATACCCCTAGACCACCCTATACCCCTAGACCACCCTATACCTCTAGACCACCCTATACCCCTAGACCACCCTATACCACTCTAAACCCCTGACCACCCTTGGTCACATAGGCCACCCTAGACCACCCTAGACCCCTGACCACTTTAGACCCCTAGACCACCCTAGACCCCTAGACCACCCTAGACCCCTAGACCACCCTATACCCCTAGACCACCCTAGACCCCTAGACCACCATAGACCCCTAGACCACTCTATACCCCTAGACCACTCTATACCCCTAGACCACCCTAGACCACCATAGACCCCTAGACCACATAGACCACCCTAGACCACTCTATACCCCTAGACCACCCTAGACCCCTAGACCACCATAGACCCCTAGACCACTCTATACCCCTAGACCACCCTAGACCCCTAGACCACTATATACCCCTAGACCACTCTATACCCCTAGACCACTATATACCCCTAGACCACTCTATACCCCTAGACCACTCTATACCCCTAGACCACTCTATACCCCTAGACCACTCTATACCCCTAGACCACTATATACCCCTAGACCACTATATACCCCTAGACCACTATATACCACTAGACCACTCTATACCCCTAGACCACCCTAGACCACCCTATAGCCCTAGACCACCCTAGACCCCTAGACCACTCTATACCCCTAGACCACCCTAGACCACTATATACCCCTAGACCACCCTAGACCACTATATACCCCTAGACCACTATATACCCCTAGACCACTATATACCCCTAGACCACTATATACCCCTAGACCACTCTATACCCCTAGACCACCCTAGACCCCTAGACCACTCTATACCCCTAGACCACCCTAGACCACTATATACCCCTAGACCACCCTAGACCCCTAGACCACTCTATACCCCTAGACCACTATATACCCCTAGACCACCCTAGACCCCTAGACCACTCTATACCCCTAGACCACCCTAGACCCCTAGACCACTCTATACCCCTAGACCACCCTAGACCACTCTATACCCCTAGACCACTATATACCCCTAGACCACCCTAGACCACTATATACCCCTAGACCACTATATACCCCTAGACCCCTAGACCACCCTAGACCCCTAGACCACTATATACCCCTAGACCACCCTAGACCACTCTATACCCCTAGACCACTATATACCCCTAGACCACTCTATACCCCTAGACCACTCTATACCCCTAGACCACTCTATACCCCTAGACCACTCTATACCCCTAGACCACTATATACCCCTAGACCACTCTATACCCCTAGACCACTCTATACCCCTAGACCACTCTATACCCCTAGACCACTATATACCCCTAGACCACTCTATACCCCTAGACCACCCTAGACCCCTAGACCACTCTATACCCCTAGACCACCCTAGACCACTATATACCCCTAGACCACCCTAGACCACTATATACCCCTAGACCACTATATACCCCTAGACCACTCTATACCCCTAGACCACCCTAGACCCCTAGACCACTCTATACCCCTAGACCACCCTAGACCACTATATACCCCTAGACGACCCCTAGACCACTCTATACCCCTAGACCACTATATACCCCTAGACCACCCTAGACCCCTAGACCACTCTATACCCCTAGACCACCCTAGACCCCTAGACCACTCTATACCCCTAGACCACCCTAGACCACTCTATACCCCTAGACCACTATATACCCCTAGACCACCCTAGACCACTATATACCCCTAGACCACTATATACCCCTAGACCCCTAGACCACCCTAGACCCCTAGACCACTATATACCCCTAGACCACCCTAGACCACTCTATACCCCTAGACCACTATATAACCCTAGACCACTCTATACCCCTAGACCACTATATACCCCTAGACCACTATATACCCCTAGACCACTCTATACCCCTAGACCACTCTATACCCCTAGACCACTCTATACCCCTAGACCACTCTATACCCCTAGACCACTATATACCCCTAGACCACTCTATACCCCTAGACCACTCTATACCCCTAGACCACCCTATAGCCCTAGACCACTCTATACCCCTAGACCACCCTATACCCCTAGACCACCCTAGACCACTCTATACCCCTAGACCACTCTATACCCCTAGACCACCCTATACCCCTAGACCACTCTATACCCCTAGACCACTCTATACCCCTAGACCACCCTATACCCCTAGACCACCCTATACCCCTAGACCACTCTATACCCCTAGACCACTCTGTACCCCTAGACCACTCTATACCCCTAGACCACTCTATACCCCTAGACCACTCTATACCCCTAGACCACTCTATACCCCTAGACCACCCTATAGCCCTAGACCACTCTATACCCCTAGACCACCCTATACCCCTAGACCACCCTATACCCCTAGACCACTCTATACCCCTAGACCACTATATACCCCTAGACCACTCTATACCCCTAGACCACTCTATACCCCTAGACCACTATATACCCCTAGACCACTCTATACCCCTAGACCACTCTATACCCCTAGACCACTATATACCCCTAGACCACTCTATACCCCTAGACCACTCTAGACCCCTGACCACCCTAGACCCCTGACCACCCTAGACCACCCTAGACCACCCTAGACTCCTCTTGACCCCTGAAATAAGCCTGGATATTTTATTGCGTTTTAAATCCTCAGTCGTTTTTAATGTGTAGTTGTATTCAAATGTTAGAGGTACCTTTTATATGTATGTAGAATATGTCTACTAAAACCCATGTATGTTTTCATTCAGGTGGCATCACCCTCTGTCTCCCCCAGCCCCTCCTCCACCCCCAGGTGAGACATCCCCTGTCATTCTTTGGCTCTCCGTCTCTCAGCCCTCTTTTTCTACACTGAACCTATCAAGGCACAAGGCGAGACCCAGATGTAGACACAGGAGGCAGATGGTTGGAGTCTTACAATGTTTATTAAATCCAAACAAGGAGGTTAGGCAAGAGAATGGTTGTGTACAGGCAAAAAGGTCAAAACCAGTTCAGAGTCCGATAGGTACCGAAGGGCAGGCGGATTGAAGGTCAGGGCAGGCGGATTGAAGGTCAGGGCAGGCGGATTGAAGGTCAGGGCAGGCGGATTGAAGGTCAGGGCAGGCGGATTGAAGGTCAGGGCAGGCGGATTGAAGGTCAGGGCAGGCGGATTGAAGGTCAGGGCAGGCAGATTGAAGGTCAGGGCAGGCAGATTGAAGGTCAGGTTGAAGGTCAGGGCAGGCAGATTGAAGGTCAGGGCAGGCAGATTGAAGGTCAGGGCAGGCAGATTGAAGGTCAGGGCAGGCAGATTGAAGGTCAGGGCAGGCAGATTGAAGGTCAGGTTGAAGGTCAGGGCAGGCAGATTGAAGGTCAGGGCAGGCAGATTGAAGGTCAGGGCAGGCAGATTGAAGGTCAGGGCAGGCAGATTGAAGGTCAGGGCAGGCAGATTGAAGGTCAGGGCAGGCAGATTGAAGGTCAGGTTGAAGGTCAGGGCAGGCAGATTGAAGGTCAGGGCAGGCAGATTGAAGGTCAGGGCAGGCAGATTGAAGGTCAGGGCAGGCAGATTGAAGGTCAGGGCAGGCAGATTGAAGGTCAGGGCAGGCAGATTCAAGGTCAGGGCAGGCAGATTCAAGGTCAGGGCAGGCAGATTGAAGGTCAGGGCAGGCAGATTGAAGGTCAGGGCAGGCAGATTGAAGGTCAGGGCAGGCAGATTCAAGGTCAGGTTGAGGGCAGGCAGATTGAAGGTCAGGGCAGGCAGATTGAAGGTCAGGGCAGGCAGATTGAAGGTCAGGGCAGGCAGATTGAAGGTCAGGGCAGGCAGATTGAAGGTCAGGGCAGGCAGATTGAAGGTCAGGGCAGGCAGATTGAAGGTCAGGTTGAAGGTCAGGGCAGGCAGATTGAAGGTCAGGGCAGGCAGATTGAAGGTCAGGGCAGGCAGATTGAAGGTCAGGGCAGGCAGATTCAAGGTCAGGGCAGGCAGATTGAAGGTCAGGGCAGGCAGATTGAAGGTCAGGGCAGGCAGATTGAAGGTCAGGGCAGGCAGATTGAAGGTCAGGGCAGGCAGATTGAAGGTCAGGGCAGGCAGATTGAAGGTCAGGGCAGGCAGATTGAAGGTCAGGGCAGGCAGATTGAAGGTCAGGGCAGGCAGATTGAAGGTCAGGGCAGGCAGATTGAAGGTCAGGGCAGGCAGATTGAAGGTCAGGGCAGGCAGATTCAAGGTCAGGGCAGGCAGATTGAAGGTCAGGGCAGGCAGATTCAAGGTCAGGGCAGGCAGGATGATCAGGCAGGCAGGAAAGTAGTCCAGAGTCAGGCAGGGGTCAAAACTAGGGAGGACTAGCAAAAAGAGAATAGAAAAGAAGTAATGGGAAAAACACATTGGTTGACTTGACTAAACATACAAGATGAACTGGCACAGAGAGACAGGAAACACAGGGATAAATACACTGGTACAGAGAGACAGGAAACACAGGGATAAATACACTGGTACAGAGAGACAGGAAACACAGGGATAAATACACTGGCACAGAGAGACAGGAAACACAGGGATAAATACACTGGTACAGAGAGACAGGAAACACAGGGATAAATACACTGGTACAGAGACACAGGGAACACAGAGATAAATACACTGGCACAGAGAGACAGGAAACACAGGGATAAATACACTGGTACAGAGAGACAGGAAACACAGGGATAAATACACTGGCACAGAGAGACAGGAAACACAGGGATAAATACACTGGTACAGAGAGACAGGAAACACAGGGATAAATACACTGGTACAGAGAGACAGGAAACACAGGGATAAATACACTGGTACAGAGAGACAGGAAACACAGGGATAAATACACTGGCACAGAGAGACAGGAAACACAGGGATAAATACACTGGGACAGAGAGATAGGAAACACAGGGATAAATACACTGGTACAGAGAGACAGGAAACACAGGGATAAATACACTGGTACAGAGACACATGAAACACAGGGATAAATACACTGGTACAGAGAGACAGGAAACACAGGGATAAATACACTGGTACAGAGAGACAGGAAACACAGGGATAAATACACTGGTACAGAGACACAGGAAACACAGGGATAAATACACTGGCACAGAGAGACAGGAAACACAGGGATAAATACACTGGGGAAAATAAACGACACCTGGAGGGGGTGGAGACAATCACAGGAACAGGTGAAACAGATCAGGGCGTGACAGAACTAAAATATGAACGCAACATGTAAAGTGTTTCATGAGCTGAAATAAAAGATCCCAGAAATGTTCCATACACACAAAAAGCTTATTTCTCTCAAATTTTGTGCACATTTTTGTTTACATCCCTGTTAATGAACATTTCTTCTTTGCCAAGATAATCCATCCACCTGATAGGTGTGGCATATCAAGAATCTGATTAAACAGCATGATCATTACACAGGTGCACCTTGTGCTGGGGACAATAAAAGGACACTCTAAAATGTGCAGTTCTGTCACACAACACAAAGCCACAGATGTCTGAAATTTTGAGGGAGTGTGCAATTGGCATGCTGACTGCAGGAATGTCCACCAGAGCTCTTGCCACAGAATTGAATGTTCATTTCTTTACCATAAGCCGCCTCCAATGTCGTTTTAGAGAATTTGGTACTACCTCCAACCGGCCTCACAACCGCGGATCACGTGTAATGGCGTCGTGTGGGCGAGCGGTTTGCTGATGTCAGTGTTGTGCCCAATGGTGGCGGTGGGGTTATGGTATGGGGCAGGCATAAGCTACGGACAACGAACGCAACGACATTTTATCGATGGCAATTTGAATGCACAGAGATACAGTAACGAGATCCTGAGGCCCGTTGTCGTGCCATTCATCCGCCGCCATCACCTCATGTTTCACCATGATAATACACAGCAAGGATCTGTACTCAATTCCTGGAAGCTGAAAATGTCCCAGTTCTTTTTTTAAAGGTATCTGTGACCAACAGATGCATATCTGTATTCCCAGTCATGTGAAATCCAGAGATTAGAGCCTAATGAATTTATTTAAATTGACTGATGTCCTTCTATGAACTGTAACTCAGTAAAATCTTAGAAATTGTTGCATGTTGTGTTTATATTTTTGTTCAGTGTATATATATATAACCAGATCTTATCTAGTCATACCTGTGGTACCCTGTGATGCGTAGCTCTGCTGTGAATCATGGGTAAAGGTAAGGTATAGGGCTGGACGATATGGCCAAAATGTCATATCATATCAATATTTTTCAATGTTTTAACGGTAAGACAATATTTTACAGTATTTTATGTTTTTTTAAATATAATAAAAGTTTGAAAATTGTTTTATGAATAGTGCTTGAAACTAGAGTGGCAACACGTACATTATAAGTGATTTCAATACGTCTTTCTCCATTTTGAATGTTTTATACCGGTCAATCAAAAGTTGATCTCATTTGAGATTATTTCCACACTGCCACGTAGGGCCCAAAAAATATAGGCCTTATTTTTAATAAAAAATATAACCCTTTTGATTTCACTTGCGATTCAGATCAAAACACTTGGGTGGAATTATGGAATTATATCTAATTAATTTTCTAATTCTATAGTTAGAATTTAATCGTGGGCAAAAAGCCTGGAGGCGTTTAAATAATTATTCAGTAGAGTACTACTAGGATCTGTATGGAGGCGTTGTGAATGAGTAGGAACCAATGTTTTGGGCAGTTTTTCCCAGGGGACTGGGACCCTATAATCTCGGGCTACATTAAAATGTTTTCTCTTACTTCATGTCGCTAACATATTCATGCTTCGCCTATTCCTCTCGGGAAGATACCGTTGCACAAACAACATGCTGATTTAGGCACCAGCACTGGTATCAAGCTGTATTAGCTAGCTACGTTTGTTCTGACTCAATACATTTCTTTAGCTAGCTAGCCAGCTAAATAGCGATCAGTATTAGCTGCTAACAAACAACATGCTGATTTAGGCACCAGCACTGGTATCAAGCTGTATTAGCTAGCTACGTTTGTTCTGACTCAATACATGTCTTTAGCTAGCTAGCCAGCTAAATAGCGATCAGTATTAGCTGCTAACAAACAACATGCTGATTTAGGCACCAGCACTGGTATCAAGCTGTATTAGCTAGCTACGTTTGTTCTGACTCAATGTCTTTAGCTAGCTAGCCAGCTAAATAGCGATCAGTATTAGCTGCTAACAAACAACATGCTGATTTAGGCACCAGCACTGGTATCAAGCTGTATTAGCTAGCTACGTTTGTTCTGACTCAATACATTTCTTTAGCTAGCTAGCCAGCTAAATAGCGATCAGTATTAGCTGCTAACAAGATTTTATTTGAGCAACTTGCTAAGAAAATACAAACTAACAGACAATAAGATACACAAACTAATAGTGTAATTATAATTTTAATTTATTAATTAATGATTAATTATAGAACGCTTCTGGATTGATATTAAGAAGCAAAGTGGAAAGCGCCATTGTTGTCATCAACATATTGTTGCATCTGCTGCGTTGACCAATGGCGCTCCTTGTGTGACAGGGGGCGGGGCTTGGTGAGAGTGTCAACTCAAGTAGCGTGTAAACTATACAAACGAAATGACGTATAACATTTAACAAACCAAACATACCGTTATAGAAGGTAAAGTAAAAACCCAAACCGGTCCTTGCATCAATACCGGTATATTGTATAATACGGTGTACCGTCCAGCCCTAGTAAGGTAACCAGGCAACCGCTTTCTCGCGCTACCCAAACCGGGAAGTGCTGCGTGCGCGAGCGTTGCAAAATAAAACGTACACATACGTGTTATTCAATCATTGCACCCACGCCGCTCGCGCGCGCCAACGAGCGCCTGAGTAGCCAGGCGCTAAAATAGAAGTTGATTCTATTTGTGACGCCGAACACGATGTAAGTCTTGCCTCTCCCATCTCCTCATTGGTTATACCCACGTGCCGTCTCCTCATTGGTTATACCCACGTGCCGTCTCCTCATTGGTTATACCCACGTGCCATCTCCTCATTGGTTATACCCAGGTGCCATCTCCTCATTGGTTATACCCACATGCCATCTCCTCATTGGTTATACCCAGGTGCCATCTCCTCATTGGTTATACCCAGGTGCCATCTCCTCATTGGTTATACCCATGTGCCATCTCCTCATTGGTTATACCCAGGTGCCATCTCCTCATTGGTTATACCCACGTGCCATCTCCTCATTGGTTATACCCACGTGCCATCTCCTCATTGGTTATACCCACGTGCCATCTCCTCATTGGTTATACCCAGGTGCCATCTCCTCATTGGTTATACCCAGGTGCCATCTCCTCATTGGTTATACCCAGGTGCCATCTCATCATTGGTTATACCCAGGTGCCATCTCCTCATTGGTTATACCCACGTGCCATCTCCTCATTGGTTATACCCACGTGCCATCTCCTCATTGGTTATACCCAGGTGGGTGATTGAAAAATGAACGGAGGTTGGTTGTGGTAATGCACCTTATTCTGAAAATTTGTTGTCAATCGCCAAATAAAGACCAAAGAAGAAGAAGAAGCCTGGAAGGAGGAGATGACTAGAAACGATTCGGTTGACCGTTTTATTTGTGGATTAATAGTCAGAGTAGAGGACCTTGTGCATTTCAGGTAAAATAACAACTCAAAGTTTATATCCCAGGACAATCTAGCAACAGCAAGCTAGCTAGCTAAATAGGATAAATTAGCTAGCAACTGCAAGCTAGCTAGCTGAATAGGACAAATTAGCTAGCAACAGCAAGCTAGCTAGCTAAATAGGACAAATTAGCTAACAACAGCAAGCTAGCTAGCTAAATAGGATAAATTAGCTAACAACTGCAAGCTAGCTAGCTAAATTGCCATACATGTTTAATGCTTTTCGACCTGTCCCCAAATTAATATAATTGGTTCAGAGTTTGTTTTGATATTTCAACCTGCGTGTTTGGTGTGGGGGGGACAACATCAATTTGTGCACGATGGCAGACGCACGTCCGGTTTGGGCATGGTGTCTCTCTCTCTCCAGCCCACCCTGTATCATCCTGCGTTGTCTGGCCAACCAGTGGGCAGCAATGTAAGGTAACCGGGTAACCTCTCTCTCTCTCCTCCCCTCCAGCCCACCCTGTATCATCCTGCGTTGTCTGGCCCCCAGTGGGCAGCATGTAGAGGAGGTAAAGGTACCAGAGCTAGCCTACAAATCCCTCTTCACCATGGCCTGGCTCAACTCAGGTAAACTGCTCTCATTGGACACTGCTTCAGCTCCTCCAACGTGTGTGTGTGTGTGTGTGTGTGTGTGTGTGTGTGTGTGTGTGTGTGTGTGTGTGTGTGTGTGTGTGTTTATTGGCGGGGTTAATGCAGGGATCATCAACTAGAGTCAGCCACGGGATGATTTTGTTCTGGAGCGGCTGGCCGAGGGGCCGGAACATAATTACTAATAATTTGTAGACTGCAAATTGACCGCAGGAATCTCAAACAGATATAGTTTTTGACTAAAACATATTCCTTTTCAAACATTGCTTACATTTGTATACGATCACATATACAATACATTCAGACCCCTTGACTTTTTCCACATTTTGTTACGTTACAGCCTTATTATAAAATGGGTTAAATAAAAAATAAATCCTCAGCAATCTACACACAATACCCCATAATGACATCACAATACCCCATAATGACATCACAATACCCCATAATGACATCACAAAACACCATAATGACATCACAAAACACCATAATGACAAAGCGAAAACAGGTTTTTAGACATTTTTGCAAATGTATTAAAGATAAAATACTTTATTTACATAAGTATTCAGACCCTTTGTTGTGAGACTCAAAATTGATCTCAGGTGCATCCTGTTTCCATTGATCATCCTTGAGATGTTTCTTCAACTTTATTGGACTCCACCTGTGGTAAATTCAATTGATTGGACATGATTTGGAAAGGTACACACCTGTCTATATAAGGTCCCACAGTTGACAGTGCATGTCAGAGCAAAAACCAAGCCATGTGTCGTGTCTTTGGAATCATTAAACTGAAGACTTATTTTTATCAAAACTTCTCTGTAATTGTTATTACGTGACTAAACTAACTCAATCATGTAAATGTAATTAACTAGGAAGTCGAGGCACCAAGGAAAATATTCAGATTACAAATTTATAAATTTCCTAATATAACTTTCAGATATTTTAATATCTGATCAATTAGTCTTCTGATTAATGAATTATTCTTTACCTCACGTTAGTCTCATTCCAAACGTCGTAAATTGTTGGTTATCTGCACGAACCCAGTCTTCACTATGAGTCATCCATACATCAATTGTCTTAAATAATTTATTTACTAACTAAATAATCACAGAAATGCACAAACAAACAGTATATATAGTTACAAGGAAATGATAGCAGATGTGCCCTAGTGGGCTAAACCGGCATCGCGGCTTGGTGGACAAAAGGGAAGTGGGGGTCGACTGAGATAAAAGACACTACAAAGTTGATAATTATAACAATTGAAATGCTAATCCTTTGCACATGAACGCTCACTCATTCGGGAATAATTGCAATCAATATATATATTTACGCTCAGTGTGTCTGTTGGAAAGTTCGTTTCTGTTGGAGAGTTTGTCGTCCCTTTTTCTCTCCGCCTTGGTTAGAATGGATAGTTCAGAGTAACATTCAGCAATGTCGTTATAGAATAGATGTTTCGGCGGTTGTCGGTCTTCGCGTTCAATGATACCGAATTCCTAGCTGCAGACTAGTAATTCGATTTCTTCTTATTCTGCCGGTTCGATAGTCTCAGAGTTTAACCACGTGGTATGGTTAAGAATTCAGCAATGGGCTCAAACCTTAGCCCTCTCGTAATTGAGAGAAGCATGGTCTCTACTCAAACCTTAGCCCTCTCGTAATTGAGAGAAGCATGGTCTCTACTCAAACCTTAGCCCTCTCGTAATTGAGAGAAGCATGGTCTGAAGATAAATTCCCAAGGTGGGGTTTATATTCGGAGGAGCAGAAAGGGGCGAGCCCATGACTCAGTTAAACTCCAAAGGGAATTGGAGTTTCCTTCATTAAACAGTTTAAAATCACATTATATAATTTCACAAATAGTTTCATCTTTACTCATTCATTTTATACAACAATTAGATGCAACCCTCACAACTGAGACTCTTGTATAAACAGGGTTATGGTAATGTGGCTGTATTGTCTCTCATGAGTTTCACAAAATTGTACCAAACGGACCAGTTCGTAGCTGGCTACTTCACCGACCGTTTATACATTCTCCAGAACATAAATGTTGTTCAGTTCTCAAGTTCTGTGAGGTGGAAGACATTCCTTTGTTCTCTCTATGAAAACTCACTCTTTCTCTATACTGTCTGGCCATGAGGAAGAATCTCCTCCAGGAATTTATGACCTGCCTAACAGCAGCCTGGGTGTAGGAGAGAGAGAGAGAGAGAGAGAGAGAGAGGGGGATGGTGCTCGCTGTACCCAAAAGAGGGCAACGTCATGACACATGAGGTCGAAGGAATTGTCTGTAGAGCTCCGAGACAGGATTGTGTCGAGGCACAGATCTGGGGAAGGGTACCTAAAAATGTCTGCTGCAGCTGGCCGCCCGGCCAAACTGAGCAATCTGGGGGAGAAGGGCCTTGGTCAGGGAGGTGACCAAGAACCCAATGGTCACTCTGACAGAGCTCCAGAGTTCCTCTGTGGCGATGGGAGTACCTTCCAGAATTACAACCATCTCTGCAGCACTCCACCAATCAGGCCTTTATGGTCGAGTGGCCAGACGGAAGCCACTCCTCTTAAAAAACACATGACAGCTCATCTAAAGACTCTCAGACCATGAGAAACAAGATTCTCTGGTCTAATGAAACCATGATTGAACTCTTTGGCCTGAATGCCAAGCGTCACTTCTGGAGGAAACCTGGCACCATCCCTACGGTGAAGCATGGTGGTGGAAGCATCATGCGGTGGGGATGTTTTTCAGCGGCAGGGACTGGGAGACTAGTCAGGATCGAGGCAAAGATGAACGAAGCGAAGTACAGAGAGATTCTTGATGAAAACCTGCTCCAGAGCGCTCAGGACCTCAGACTGGGGTGAAGGTTCATATTCCAACAGGACCACGACCCTAAGCACACATCCAAGACAGTGCAGGAGTGGCTTCGGGACAAGTCTCTGAATGTCCTTGAGAGGCCCAGACAGAACCAGATTGAACATCTCTTTCAGAGACCTGAAAATAGCTGTGCAGCGACGGTCCCCATCCAACCTGACGGAGCTTGAGAGGATCTGCAGAGAAGATTGGGAGAAACTCCCCAAATACAAGTGTGCCAAGCTTGTAGCGTCATACCCAAGAAGACTCAAGGCTGTAATCGCTGCCAAAGGTGCTTCAACAAAGTACTGAGTAAAAGGTCTGAATATTTATATATATTTTTTATTTTGAATACATTTACAGAAATGTCTAAAAACCTGTGTTTGCTTTGTCATTATGGGGTATTGTGTGTAGATTGATGAGGGGGTAAACACGATTTAATACGTGTTAGAAACAAGGCTGTAAAATGTGGGAAAAGTCTTGGTCTGAATACTTTCTGAAGGCTCTGGGATTTACTTTGGAACAGATTTCCAACGTTAAAACCACTAGGAGCTGATTTGCTGGTGTTCTTACAGTATTTTATGTCCAACAGAAAACTTGGGAGGGGGGCCGCCAGTTGGGCGACCCTGGGTTAATGGTTACTGCTGAAGACACATTTCTATCTGGTGTGGATTAATAAAGTATCGTTCTTCTCAGTCAACAGGGAGCGGAGCGGAGCAGGGTCTGGGACAGGGTCTGGGACGGGGTTGGGGACAGGAACGGGGACAGGGTCTGGGACAGGGTCTGGGACGGGGTCGGGGACAGGGTCGGGGACAGGGTCTGGGACAAGGTCGGGGAGGACACTGTCCCACTGCCTCCTGTCTGCAGAGAACGACATCTTCAGAGTCCCCTGGGAGGATGTCGTACACCCTCAGTTCATTAACAGACCCACAGCCATGGTGGCTGCGCCTATTAGGGTCCCTACTAAGGGAGAAGGGGACGGGGGGAGGGAACAGGAGGTCTTCAAGCCTTCGGATAGGGCCAGATGCATTTTGATTGACACATCCAAGGCCCAATGTGGGGAGAGTAAGGAGGTGAAGCTCCTCCCACGGTTGAGACAGCCTATCGAGACCAGTGACGATGGAAAAGGTTTTGACATCGCATCAGAAGAGGACTCGGACGCTGAGGGAGAGTACGTTGAACTGGAAGAGATCAGTCTACCACGCTTCTCTCCTCAGAAAGGATCCTTAACACAGTCTATTAGCCTGAACTACAGGAACCGGCATAAACCCCGGACTACACCCCAACACACAGCCCAATACACACCCCAACACACACCCCGATACACACCCCAACACACACCCCTTCAACCTTTACACCCAACTCAACACGCCCCCAAAGCAACCCCCGCCCAGCCCTTTCAGGGACCAGTGAAAAGCAGCACTTTCTCCCAGTCCATGGTGTGTTCCAGACTCATCGAGGAAAACCTGAACAACGACTTGTTTTACCCTGTCATCCTCACCCCAACGGCCCCCAGCTCCCCCACGGCCCCCAGCTCCCCCACGGAACCCACGGCCCCCACCTCCCCAACGGCCCCCAGCTCCCCAACGGCCCCCACGACCCCCACCTCCCCCACGACCCCCACCTCCCCCACGGCCAGAGAGGTGGTCAGCGGTGAGAGGACAACGTCAGACCGTACAGAAGGTAATTCTGCTCGTCTCCAGAGGCTAACACAACGTGTCTCTGAGTCTCACTGGTCAGTGTGTGACGGCACAGCCTTATCAGGGGTTTCTGACCCTCAGACTGACAGCCAGGAGGTTTTAACCCAGTCACACAGTATAGTGGAGAGGGGAGAGTCTCTCAGTCACCCTCAGACTGACAGCCAGGAGGTTTTAACCCAGTCACACAGTATAGTGGAGAGGGGAGAGTCTCTCAGTCACCCTCAGACTGACAGCCAGGAGGTTTTAACCCAGTCACACAGTATAGTGGAGAGGGAAGAGTCTCTCAGTCACCCTCAGACTGACAGCCAGGAGGTTTTAACCCAGTCACACAGTATAGTGGAGAGGGAAGAGTCCCTCAGTCACCCTCAGACTGACAGCCAGGAGGTTTTAACCCAGTCACACAGTATAGTGGAGAGGGAAGAGTCTCTCAGTCACCCTCAGACTGACAGCCAGGAGGTTTTAACCCAGTCACACAGTATAGTGGAGAGGGGAGAGTCTCTCAGTCACCCTCAGACTGACAGCCAGGAGGTTTTAACCCAGTCACACAGTATAGTGGAGAGGGGAGAGTCCCTCAGTCACCCTCAGACTGACAGCCAGGAGGTTTTAACCCAGTCACACAGTATAGTGGAGAGGGGAGAGTCTCTCAGTCACCCTCAGACTGACAGCCAGGAGGTTTTAACCCAGTCACACAGTATAGTGGAGAGGGGAGAGTCTCTCAGTCACCCTCAGACTGACAGCCAGGAGGTTTTAACCCAGTCACACAGTATAGTGGAGAGGGGAGAGTCTCTCAGTCACCCTCAGACTGACAGCCAGGAGGTTTTAACCCAGTCACACAGTATAGTGGAGAGGGAAGAGTCTCTCAGTCACCCTCAGACTGACAGCCAGGAGGTTTTAACCCAGTCACACAGTATAGTGGAGAGGGGAGAGTCTCTCAGTCACCCTCAGACTGACAGCCAGGAGGTTTTAACCCAGTCACACAGTATAGTGGAGAGGGAAGAGTCTCTCAGTCACCCTCAGACTGACAGCCAGGAGGTTTTAACCCAGTCACACAGTATAGTGGAGAGGGAAGAGTCCCTCAGTCACCCCCAGACTGACAGCCAGGAGGTTTTAACCCAGTCACACAGTATAGTGGAGAGGGAAGAGTCCCTCAGTCACCCTCAGACTGACAGCCAGGAGGTTTTAACCCAGTCACACAGTATAGTGGAGAGGGAAGAGTCTCTCAGTCACCCTCAGACTGACAGCCAGGAGGTTTTAACCCAGTCACACAGTATAGTGGAGAGGGGAGAGTCTCTCAGTCACCCTCAGACTGACAGCCAGGAGGTTTTAACCCAGTCACACAGTATAGTGGAGAGGGGAGAGTCCCTCAGTCACCCCCAGACTGACAGCCAGGAGGTTTTAACCCAGTCACACAGTATAGTGGAGAGGGGAGAGTCTCTCAGTCACCCTCAGACTGACAGCCAGGAGGTTTTAACCCAGTCACACAGTATAGTGGAGAGGGAAGAGTCTCTCAGTCACCCTCAGACTGACAGCCAGGAGGTTTTAACCCAGTCACACAGTATAGTGGAGAGGGGAGAGTCTCTCAGTCACCCTCAGACTGACAGCCAGGAGGTTTTAACCCAGTCACACAGTATAGTGGAGAGGGAAGAGTCCCTCAGTCACCCCCAGACTGACAGCCAGGAGGTTTTAACCCAGTCACACAGTATAGTGGAGAGGGGAGAGTCCCTCAGTCACCCTCAGACTGACAGCCAGGAGGTTTTAACCCAGTCACACAGTATAGTGGAGAGGGGAGAGTCCCTCAGTCACCCCCAGACTGACAGCCAGGAGGTTTTAACCCAGTCACACAGTATAGTGGAGAGGGAAGAGTCTCTCAGTCACCCTCAGACTGACAGCCAGGAGGTTTTAACCCAGTCACACAGTATAGTGGAGAGGGAAGAGTCTCTCAGTCACCCTCAGACTGACAGCCAGGAGGTTTTAACCCAGTCACACAGTATAGTGGAGAGGGAAGAGTCCCTCAGTCACCCCCAGACTGACAGCCAGGAGGTTTTAACCCAGTCACACAGTATAGTGGAGAGGGAAGAGTCCCTCAGTCACCCTCAGACTGACAGCCAGGAGGTTTTAACCCAGTCACACAGTATAGTGGAGAGGGAAGAGTCTCTCAGTCACCCTCAGACTGACAGCCAGGAGGTTTTAACCCAGTCACACAGTATAGTGGAGAGGGGAGAGTCTCTCAGTCACCCTCAGACTGACAGCCAGGAGGTTTTAACCCAGTCACACAGTATAGTGGAGAGGGGAGAGTCCCTCAGTCACCCCCAGACTGACAGCCAGGAGGTTTTAACCCAGTCACACAGTATAGTGGAGAGGGGAGAGTCTCTCAGTCACCCTCAGACTGACAGTCAGGAGGTTTTAACCCAGTCACACAGTATAGTGGAGAGGGGAGAGTCTCTCAGTCACCCTCAGACTGACAGCCAGGAGGTTTTAACCCAGTCACACAGTATAGTGGAGAGGGAAGAGTCCCTCAGTCACCCTCAGACTGACAGCCAGGAGGTTTTAACCCAGTCACACAGTATAGTGGAGAGGGAAGAGTCCCTCAGTCACCCTCAGACTGACAGTCAGGAGGTTTTAACCCAGTCACACAGTATAGTGGAGAGGGAAGAGTCCCTCAGTCACCCCCAGACTGACAGCCAGGAGGTTTTAACCCAGTCACACAGTATAGTGGAGAGGGAAGAGTCCCTCAGTCACCCCCAGACTGACAGCCAGGAGGTTTTAACCCAGTCACACAGTATAGTGGAGAGGGAAGAGTCCCTCAGTCACCCCCAGACTGACAGCCAGGAGGTTTTAACCCAGTCACACAGTATAGTGGAGAGGGGAGAGTCTCTCAGTCACCCTCAGACTGACAGCCAGGAGGTTTTAACCCAGTCACACAGTATAGTGGAGAGGGAAGAGTCCCTCAGTCACCCCCAGACTGACAGCCAGGAGGTTTTAACCCAGTCACACAGTATAGTGGAGAGGGAAGAGTCCCTCAGTCACCCCCAGACTGACAGCCAGGAGGTTTTAACCCAGTCACACAGTATAGTGGAGAGGGAAGAGTCCCTCAGTCACCCTCAGACTGACAGCCAGGAGGTTTTAACCCAGTCACACAGTATAGTGGAGAGGGAAGAGTCCCTCAGTCACCCCCAGACTGACAACGAGGAGGTTTTAACCCAGTCACACAGTATAGTGGAGAGGGAAGAGTCCCTCAGTCACCCTCAGACTGACAACGAGGAGGTTTTAAACCAGTCACACAGTATAGTGGAGAGGGAAGAGTCCCTCAGTCACCCTCAGACTGACAGCCAGGAGGTTTTAACCCAGTCACACAGTATAGTGGAGAGGGAAGAGTCCCTCAGTCACCCCCAGACTGACAGCCAGGAGGTTTTAACCCAGTCACACAGTATAGTGGAGAGGGGAGAGTCTCTCAGTCACCCTCAGACTGACAGCCAGGAGGTTTTAACCCAGTCACACAGTATAGTGGAGAGGGAAGAGTCCCTCAGTCACCCTCAGACTGACAGCCAGGAGGTTTTAACCCAGTCACACAGTATAGTGGAGAGGGAAGAGTCCCTCAGTCACCCCCAGACTGACAGCCAGGAGGTTTTAACCCAGTCACACAGTATAGTGGAGAGGGAAGAGTCCCTCAGTCACCCCCAGACTGACAGCCAGGAGGTTTTAACCCAGTCACACAGTATAGTGGAGAGGGAAGAGTCCCTCAGTCACCCCCAGACTGACAGCCAGGAGGTTTTAACCCAGTCACACAGTATAGTGGAGAGGGAAGAGTCCCTCAGTCACCCCCAGACTGACAGCCAGGAGGTTTTAACCCAGTCACACAGTATAGTGGAGAGGGAAGAGTCCCTCAGTCACCCTCAGACTGACAGCCAGGAGGTTTTAACCCAGTCACACAGTATAGTGGAGAGGGAAGAGTCTCTCAGTCACCCTCAGACTGACAGCCAGGAGGTTTTAACCCAGTCACACAGTATAGTGGAGAGGGAAGAGTCCCTCAGTCACCCTGAGACTGACAGCCAGGAAGACAGCACTGTTCACAGTGAGGAGACAGACAGAGTCCCGGAAGAGACACGAACAGTGGAGGGGGTGGAGGAGAGGAGGGATAGTGGTTCAGAAACCAGGATAGAGACAGAGGAGAGGAGGGATAGTGGTTCAGAAACCAGGACAGAGACAGAGGAGAGGGATAGTGGTTCAGAAACCAGGACAGAGACAGAGGAGAGGAGGGATAGTGGTTCAGAAACCAGGACAGAGACAGAGGAGAGGGATAGTGGTTCAGAAACCAGGATAGAGACAGAGGAGAGGGATAGGGGTTCAGAAACCAGGACAGAGACAGAGGAGAGGGATAGTGGTTCAGAAACCAGGACAGAGACAGAGGAGAGGGATAGGAGTTCAGAAACCAGGACAGAGACAGAGGAGAGGGATAGTGGTTCAGAAACCAGGATAGAGACAGAGGAGAGGGATAGGAGTTCAGAAACCAGGACAGAGACAGAGGAGAGGGATAGGGGTTCAGAAACCAGGACAGAGACAGAGGAGAGGAGGGATAGTGGTTCAGAAACCAGGACAGAGACAGAGGAGAGGGATAGGAGTTCAGAAACCAGGACAGAGACAGAGGAGAGGAGGGATAGTGGTTCAGAAACCAGGATAGAGACAGAGGAGAGGAGGGATAGGGGTTCAGAAATCAGGACAGAGACAGAGGAGAGGAGGGATAGTGGTTCAGAAACCAGGACAGAGACAGAGGAGAGGAGGGATAGTGGTTCAGAAACCAGGACAGAGACAGAGGAGAGGAGGGATAGGGGTTCAGAAACCAGGACAGAGACAGAGGAGAGGGATAGTGGTTCAGAAATCAGGATAGAGACAGAGGAGAGGGATAGGAGTTCAGAAACCAGGACAGAGACAGAGGAGAGGGGTCGCCATGTTGGCACCTTACAGGTGGTTGTCACCAGTGAGACAGAACCTCACCATGATGCCCCTGAGGCCTCCACAGGCCAATCAGACACTCCCCAAGGAGAGGACCAGGGACTGAACGCTCTGACCGAGACTCTCGTACACTTAGCCCCCAGTCCAACTCCCACTGACCGCCAACCACACTACACACCAGCGGAGGACATAGACACACCTTCCACTGAATCAGAGACCGAGAGACCGGAGGACAAGGAGGAGGAGGAGGAGATGGAGCAGGAGG
The DNA here is from genome assembly GCF_016432855.1 of Salvelinus namaycush. Classification (NCBI taxonomy): domain Eukaryota; kingdom Metazoa; phylum Chordata; class Actinopteri; order Salmoniformes; family Salmonidae; genus Salvelinus; species Salvelinus namaycush. The sequence goes on from NW_024058071.1 coordinate 67,229, forward strand.
AAGAGGAGGAGAACCACTCAGCTACTGAGCCCCAAGAGACAGGTACATATCTCTCCCTCCTTCATCCCTCCTTCATCCCTCGTTCATCCCTCCTTCATCCCTCGTTCATCCCTCGTTCATCCCTCCTTCATCCCTCGTTCATCCCCCTAATCATCCACCATCCTCCCGTTCTGCACTGCTGCTTACCCCCCCTGCCCCTTTGTCCCTTTTAGTCCTGCAAATACTTCTCCTGTTTAGCAGTCACTCCTGTTTAGCAGTCACTCCTGTTTAGC